>NW_028262380.1:60744722-60897111 GCF_047370975.1 Nipponia nippon
ATATAGCTAAGGTCTGAGATATTTTTTTTTCAGGGAAAAAACGGTTGGGGGGAGAGGAGTGTTCTGTTCCTCAATGAGTTGAGGCATTTATATAAGTTTTTTCAATGAAAATGCAATCAGGTGAATTTGTGACCCAAGGTGCACGGGCTGGAATTCCACATCTGGGCACAGTCACAGCAGATTAACTGCTCCCAGGAACCCAAGTACGGACAGGGCTATCCTGTTTGCCAGATCCTGGGCAAGAAAAGCAAAATTCGGACACTTTTTAAGGGGAATGGCTGCAGGCATTGTATGCAATATAATACTCTTTGCTATAGAGACGTTAGGTATGCTCTGAAAAACCTTCTGCATCAGGCGCTGTGGGGCTTCAGTGGAGGTGCCAGGGTGACAGTTACAGGACTTTATGTAGGAAAAATGGATGCTCACAGATTTTAAGCATTTAAGGCCAATGGGAACAATCAAATGGACAGCTAAAAAAAGAAGCATGTAGCCAGACACTTCGTCAGGCTGGGGCTTACTTGCTTAGTAGACTGTGGGAAGTGTGTGTTGTTCTGCCCCTTGGCCAGACCCTGTCCAATGTCTGGAGACATCAGTTCAGCCAGCCCACTGCTTGCTCTCCCTCTGCAAGCAGTATGGTTGTAGCTAGATGCATTCATGTATTACAAAAACCAGAAGAAAGAAATGGATGCTTATGATCAAATAGCTCCTTTTTCAAATTCCACATGTCATTAAGAAAGTGGTTATTTGTGTCCCCATAGCAACTACAGGTCAAGGTGACTTTGTAAAACACATGGCCAGAGATCTTTCCTAGAAAGCTTACAAATGAAACAAATCAGAGAAAATACTCACAGAAAAAAGCCGACAAGGAAAAGGGGTTTATCCCTGCGTATGGAGCCATTAAAAACAACATTCATTTCAGTACCCTGCTGAGATTTTACTGAAGAGGACACACTGGATCTGCTCTTTTCACTGACTTCCCATAAAACCCTGGATCTAGTTCAAGACCTTGCTCCCACTCTTTAAATATTCTGATACGCCATATCAAAAGGTCATTCTACAAGAAAAACACAGCCTACCTGAATGATCCCAGATTCAGCGAGTGCCTTCCCAAGGCCAGCCCTGTGCCCTAAAGACTTAGGGAGAGATGGAAGCAGCATACAGTTGGTAGCCTTGCCCCTGTGAGCCCAGCTGGGCTCAGGATCTCAGTATGGTGCCAGGCCAGTACAGCTGGGTGGTACCTGGGAAGGGGCCTGGCTAGAGCTGGTCTCTCTGCACTAGCCCTGAAAAAAAAGACCCAGATGATTGTGCTGGTATTTAGCAAGCTAAAGCAGCAAAACATCTCTTGGTCTGCGGCCAAAGAGGGCCTTTTGAGTGGGGTGATGTGAAGAGATGCTGGGGCCTTGCTTGCACCAGGCTTGCTGCTGAGAGCTGCAATTCCTTGAGTGGGCTGGTCATTCAGATTGCAGTCCTCGGTGGCTGTCATTTGTTACAGTGAAGGCAAGCATAGTAAGAAAGAGCTTCAGGTACTTTCTCTCTTGGTCTTGTGGCCCGGCTAAGTTTTACTGTGGTTTCTTAGGTGTGCTTTGCTCACTGCCATTATGCTCACGAATCACTCAAGTGCAATGTTAGCACAATAAATCCCACAGCCTTTTCTTCCAAATAAAAACAGGAAGAAACAACTTCAAGTCATTTCAGCATACTGCTTTCCTGCTGTCAGCTCAGTGAAGCAAGGGTATGCAAACTTCAGTCCAGCAAAGGCTGCAACTGTCAGCATGGTGATATCTCTATCTATTCCTGTTTTCTCAGAAGCGTTCCTGAGAACGCTCAAACGCACCTGCTGCAACCAAGAAACACACTTATGACCATTGCTGTTTAAGGCTGCTGTCGTGGTTTAACCCCAGCTGGCAACCAAGCACCACACAGCCGCTCACTCACTCCCCCGTGGTGGGATGGGGGAGAGAATCCCAAGGGTAAAAGAGAGAAAACTCATGGGCTGAGACAAAGACAGTTTAATAGCTAAAGCAAAAGCCATGCATGCAAGCAAAGCAAAACCAGGAATTCATTCACTGCTTCCCATCGGCAGGCAGGTGCTCAGCCATCCCCAGGAAAGCTGGGCTCCATCACGTGTAACGGTTATTTGGGAAGACAAACGCCATCGCTCCGAATGTCCCCCCCCTTCCTTCTTCTTCCCCCAGCTTTATATGCTGAGCATGAGGTCATATGTTATGGCATAGCCCTTTGGCCAGTCTGGGTCAGCTGTCCCAGCTGTGTTCCCTCCCAGCTTCTTGTGCACCCCCAGCCTGCTCGCTGGTTAAGGTGGTGGAATGCATTTCAGCCGTGCTCAGTTCACATGAGCAAGTGCTGTTACATTTCTCAGCTGATGTGTAACATTTTGTGATCATATAAGGGATACTGGTGCTGCAGTGGTCCCCAGAATTTCCTGTATTTCTGCAAATTTAAACAACATGCTGCTGATGATTGATTATAGTAATTTTGTTGTTCATATCATCCTATTCATATCACAGCAGGTATTGCTTGTAATTATTAAGGCTATTTGTTATTAGAGATGCATGGGTGGTAAAATACAATCAGAAGCAAACAATTTATCTGATAACAAAATTAGCTGATCATGGAAAGTCAATCTGCTAATTATCTCCAAACTGTATCCGTCAGCTCTGTTTTGCATTTCCTAGACTCCTTGCTCCCCAGCAAAATAGCTTTTGCAGGGCTGCGTTCTAAAGAACACACTGAATTTCTCAGCAAGAGAGGTCTTCATCTTGTTAATCCTTTGCTCTCATACAGGTTCACATAACTTCATGCATACTTTGTGACAAATAGACATTTGATTGGTAATTTACTACAGAACAAACAGCACACTAAAGGATTTTTATGGAAGGTTCTTTATGAAACTTAACAAAAGTTAGACTAACCCCTTCAATTTCATAACTATTGGAAAGTACCTAGTACTTAGATTTCTTAGTTGTTAAATTTTCAAAATGTCTTCTGATATTTAAGTGGTGGAGCACACATTAAGGTCAATTTGAATCATGGATATGGAGTACCTTTGGACGCTTTTAAAACTGCATATGGCTTTTAAAACTGTCCTCAGTTCCTGTGATTGTCAGCTGATTCATTTACTGGAATTCTAGTATAAATGCAGTGAAAAAACAAACTGTGCGAGCAGTGGGACCAGTAGAACTTGGTTTTCTGTGCATCTTTGCATAGTGGTATTGGCAGCTGGGCATGGCACCAAGGCTGTCATTTTAGCAAGCATTTGGATGGTTGTTTAATAGCACTACATCTCCTTTTTATATCCAGTATTAATAGGTGGTTTCATAGTTGAGTATGGTCAAATTAAAGGCGGCTGTCAGTTTTTATATACCCTGTCAGTTTGCTTATGTTTTAATTTTTGTGTTAAATACTGGCAGGTCCAACAGCCCATCCAAAATTAAATATTTTTCCTCATGTTCATTTTTTAAAACAGATTATTAAAAGTAAACATTGAGTCACTTTCCAAGGAAATATCACCCTGTGTTGAAAAATGTTTTTAAATAAATATATGGATTTGTTCCACAAAGTTGGAACAGATTCCTAACAGAGAAGATGGAATAAGGTAAAAGCCTTAAGACTTATCATGAATTGCTTACCCTTCCAGACTAAAGGAAGCCTATACACATAGAAGGAACATTGTCTGAATTATAACAGAATGAATCATAGAATTGTAAAACAGTTTGGGTTGGAAGGGATGTTCAAAGATCATCTAGTCCAGCTCCCCTGCCATGGGCAGGGACATCTTTTACTAGATCAGATTGCTCAGGGAAGAAGAATGATGTTGATGACACTTAAAATCAAGGACTTTGTGAATAACCTTTCAGCTGAGGAATGGGCAAAGGTGCCTACGTACATGCAGTTGCGGGGTGACTGTATTAAAGTCTGAGACAAACACCCTTCAAGAGAAGGATAAGTCAGGAGGTAGAAACAATCACACAGGAGATGGAAAACCAGGAAGACATTTCAATAGCTGTTCAAACATGCTGCGAAGAAAGGAACCAAAACTGTTCTACTCAAATGCTAGAAATCTAAGAAATGCGATGGAGGAACCACAATATTGGCTAAATATCAGAGGATGTAATATTGGCTAAATAGACCTGTGGTTTGAACCGTGATGGCCATTCTTATTTTCTGGTCAGCCTATATCTGCTTTTTCAAGTCAAAAGCGGTCTGGGATATAAGTGGGCTGAAATGTTATTTTTACAACTTCATTCCAAGTGTGAAATGCATAGCCAAAACCGTAACCCTGCATAAGGGAGCTGAACAGCTCTGCTCATCACAAGGAATATACCGGGACCGGGACCTACCGAGTACCGGTGGCTGAGCTCTGATGCACCATCACAATGTCAGAAAGTAAATAATAATACATGCCTGATGTTAGATGCAACAGGAGTTACAAGATAAACTTCAGTCACCCAGGCTCTTGGATTGCCATTCATCTCTGCAGGAGGCACCACTGGGAAGTGTTAATAAGAATAAACTAGGAAGTAAACCCTACTAAAAAAAAACAAGTCTGGAAAAGAGAAACCCTCCAGCTTTAGACTGGAAGCAAGGGGAGCTTTGCCAGGTGTGGGAGTGCAGAGAGGCCTTCGAGTGCTGCACACAGCTGCAGCTGTGTCTCCATCTTTAGTGAGTGCTTGGCTACTCTGTCTGGGAGCATGCACTCTCCACATGCACTTCTGAACTCCTGCTGATGGCAGGTGAAGTTTATCTGCCAGATAGTACTGGCTCTAGATATCCAAGAGAGCCATCAACCCGCTATTCTGACAGGCAGTAGCAAGAATTAATATGGGTGATAATTAGTCACTGCGTTTGTCTTTTTTTCACTGTTAAAAGAAAGAAGAGCTCTTCTCCTATAGAAATGACATGGATGTGTGTTTGCGAGAGCCAGGCTGGATCAGAATGGTTTCCTGCATTGCCAAATAGAAATCCAGAGCTGTCCTAGTCAGAGCTCTGGAGGATCCCTGTGGCAAACACCCCGTCACAGGAAGCAGGCCGGTAAATGGTGACAAGTGGGGCCAGGGTCCCCTTGGCTGACTGCTACCAAGTGGTGAGCAGGAAAATCTCTGATGCCTAGGAATGTGTGGGGTTTCCTCACTCTGAAAGGAGTCTCATCAGGCTGGCAGAGCAGACCAGCCAGACCTCTGAGACCTCCCAAAGAATAAAGTGGGGGTCACACTTCTCTCCAGAAAGCAACACTGTTTTTTGCAGGACCCCGGGCAGCTAAGACTTGGGAACAGCCTTGGTAAAGTCTGCTGCCAGTAAAGATTGAAAGTGGGAAACTTTCGTGTTCAGATTAAACCAACATACTTACAAATAGACACGTGTATGGATTTTGTCCCCCACTCCATTTGCATAGCATTTCCACTTGGTATTAGCTAGTGGCCCCCCACCAATGATGAGAGCTGGGAAGGAACATCCCAACAGCTAATTGCAGGTCCCTCCAGCAAAATACACACAGCACCCCAAGGACGGTCTGGAAACCAGAGAGACACAGTAGTGTGATAACAAGGTCACTGCAGACAAGCAGCAGCAAAGGCACACTTCCATCTGTCTAAATCTTTGAGTATGTTTGAACATAATGGTATACTGAGGCTAAAGGACTGGAAATGTGGGATGACGTGCTTAAACACATAACCTCTGTTTGCCCTTGTGAAGATTATGAGCCGTACCTAAAAGTGCACTGCCACAGGATCAGGTAAATTGGCTTTTATTGAAACATACTGTAATATGAAGGGGGGTTGGGGGGGAAGATTCCAATTTAACACAAGTACATTGCATTTCAGGCTCCCAAATAACTATTGATATCTGCTGTCCTGGAGCAAATCATATCTTCCTTGACAAGTCAGACAGCTGCTCTTTCTCTATCTTCCTTTTGTTATCTTTAATAGCCATATATTGTTGTGGCACCTTGAAAAAAATGTTTGTGACTTACTTGATGGATATCTCACCTCCTGCTATTAGCCCTGGTTCATGGGTTCATCTAATGCCTGTTCTTGCCTACAAAACTCAGACCAAGTGCTTTTGAAATGAGAGTGTGCTGGGTGCCACTGCACAGCGGGTGCAGTGCACACTGTGTACAGCTCCCCTTCCCCTCCAGCTGGCAGCCGGTGGGGTGAACGAGCTCTCTTGATCATCCTGAAATACAGTTAAAGTAGAAGCAACCTCTGGAGCTCGTCTGGTCCAGGCTCCTGCTCAGAGCAGGGCCAACTTTCAAGTGCTATAAGATTGCTCAGGGTCTTCCCCAGCGGAGGCCTGACTATTTCCAGGGAAGTAGATCCCACAGCTTCTCAGGGCAAATGTTCCCATGTTTGATCACAGTCATTGTGGAGAATTTTTTTCCATTTGTATAAGGTACGGGAATACTGTTGTCTTAAATACAGGAATACTAACAGTTGTAAGATAGGTCTAAAGAAAACCATGGCTGTATTTGACCAATTTCACCCAGACTTTGAATTGAAAAGACAAAGCAAACCTATTTCAGGCTATCAACTGTCCTAAAGTGTGTCAAAGAAAATAAAGATAAATGTGGTAGAAATGGCTGGGGGTGGAGATAGTGCAGCTGTTCCCTCACTTTCCTCCGTCAGACTTTGCTGCCCCCAAATCTCAGTCAACCCCATGGGCTGTGTCAGGTCTCCCCAGGCTGCTCCAGCTCAGCCCTAAAATGTGCCAGGTCAGCCCTACAAACCTTCAAGGGCAAACTGAAGCATGTGTGGGGGTTAAGCTAAGTTACATGATGCAAAGGAGGAGTGCTTATATTGCCCATTCAGCCAGCACAGCTGTGGGGGCACAGCCTTCTGCTACAGGCACTAGAAAGAGCTGGACAAGTTAACAATTTGAACAGCCATGATTCCTTCTGCAGTCTTTCTGTGGCACTTACCCACTTGCCCTGACACTGAGAGAAACAAATGCAGCTGGAGATCTGTACTTGTTCGAACAAACTGACGGGTCTCTGTCCAAAATCATCAAAGGGCACCTAATAACAACTGCCAACTGCTATTGTGCATTTAGGAGCAACCTTTAAACTAGAGCATTTAAAAACCTGCTTCTAGGGAACATCCTTAAGTTGATGGGTATCATGGAAGTCGTATGTAATCCAGTATTAGCTACACAGGTGCCTCTGCTTTTTGTGTCTCTATCTGCCTGATTAATCTGTGACTAAGAACGAGTGCTAGCTCCATGTCCCTACTAAGTTTTTGCATTCCTAAATGTGAAAAACCAGCCCCTTTGGACCAGACTGTAGAACAAGCATCATTTCGGAAGGAGGGGCAAGACTAACACATTTAGTACAGAGTTTTGGCAAATATAGTAATAAACAGGGTCCTCTTGATACTTCCTAGTGGTGCGTGCACATGCCCATTTTTCATGTGCTGATGGAGCATTCAGCATTGAGATTGGCCCTTCCAACACTCAAGTGGGGAGAAGGGATTTCTGCTCTAATGTGTGTATTGTGTGCTCCTAGCTTTTTTGTCTTCTACTTTTACAGCTGAGACTGCAAGAGAGGATTTTTTTTTTAATCTCACATTTGTAGCTATCAGCTAAAAAGAATGCTATCAGAAAGAGAAATTTAGATCCTCCACCATAAAATTAACAGCCCTGCTTTGTGATTTAAACAGGTCCCCAGTGGTACCCTTCCCGTGTTGGCCTGCAACTAGAACGCAGTAAGTATTCACATGGTTGAATACAACCACCTAATGTATTACTAATCCTCTGGCAAATTCTCCTCCTAACAGTATTGCTCTCTATATATGTGTTATTGGGTGAACTGTTAGCATTTTTTCATTAATTGATATCAATGATTAACTTATTAGCTTTCTCATTAATAAAGGAATCGAATGGTTTTCATAACTGCTGAGTAAAAATGTTTCAGAATACGGTATATGATCAAATCATGAAGACAAGGCAGTTTTAAAACCATTCACTCCCCTCGCTCACTGCGTTATGCATTTTAATACTTGCTTACAGCCTCATCAGAAGATGCAACCGGCTCCAGGAGGCAGCCTCTTTTTTTGTGCCAGTACACCAGTTCTTGGTGGACATGGCAGTGGGAGGGAGATGAAGCTGCCACGGGCTGTGTGGCATTTGGTCTGTGGATATGTAGCGTTGCAGAGCCATAGAAAATGAGGGCTCAGCATCTGGTGGAATTTAGCACTCTCACTGACTTAAACAGTCAACAAACGTATTGAAAGGGAGATGCAATACACAAAGTGGAAAAGAGAAAAGAAGTGTTGCAGCCATGGCAACACCCCATGCCAGTAGCTGTTGGGGTTTCCTAATATCCAACTCACTGCCTCTATAAAAAAAAGAGAACCAGATGTTGCCATTTTATGTTTCTGCCTGTACACTCTAGGTCCATCAGGACTGGAAGCAGATGGCTCAGAATACTGTGAAAAGTAATGTAATGCTCAGATACACCTGGTCTGCCCAGGTCAGACAGCTTACAAAGAAATCTTGGTCTCTGGGCTTTTGCCCAAGAAGTTGCGTTCATCATGACGGTGCCACCTATTGTAAAATAACCTGAGAATGCAAATGCTTCAGCAAAAGATATCAGTGTGGGAGACACTGCATAACATTGACTTTCCCATTAGTCTTGCGAGACAGAACAAAAAGTGCTCTATAAAATTGTCTGTGTGATTGCATGGCATGTCTCTAATGGTCTAGATTAACAGAGATAGCATTGTAACAATTGCTATGCATTGCCACCCAGTGTCATGTCAGCCTAATGCTTTTGTTAAAATGGGAGGAGAATAACTCTCACAGAAATGCTCTAAGTTGCTAACCTGGAGAATAAGTATCAAGTCACCGAAATAAATCAGAATACAAGTTGGGCTTACACCTTGACCCAGGCAGGGCAGCCTACAAGTTATGCTGAGCTTCTGAGAAGTTTCCTGTTGTTCATGCCATCTCCTTTTCCCTTTTTGTCATTACAGATGGGCCCTATTTGAAGGATTCCATTAACATTCAAAGCCTTGCTGTTTCCTCCATCATTACACTGTATTTTACAGACCTGGGTCAGCAGGTCGGTTGGACCACAGTAAGTATGTTCTTATAACAATCAACATGATACATCTTAATGTGTAATGTGTTTTAGCATCAAGTTACTCCAACTTCCTCAGCTTGTCCTTCCCTTTGTCAAATGGTGTAATTACGTTATCAGCAGTCAAAACAAAATTTAATGGATAGTGACCCAAGTTATCAACACGCTAAGTCTGACATCCAATTAAAGATTAGGAGGTGGACATAACAATATTGCCTGAGGAAAAAAAAAATCAATTTTTAAAAACAGTTTTAGTTTATCTAAGGTTCATATGCCTATGCAGGACCTGTAGCCAAATACATTCATTTGCTGCAAGGCTCCTCAGCTTTGGCAGTGGAAGGATATTAAAAAGAAAAAATGGATTTCTGGTAATCCTGTTACTAATGCAGGAACATTATTGAATGGGAATGTCTTACTCTTTGTTCACCCAAAGAACAGTTCTGAGAGAGTGGTGAGGCCAAGGATTCCAGGCAGAAGATGCACAGCCAGGCTCAGGAGTCACAAAACTTTTGAATCTCTTTGTAAAACAAAAGCATTTGCCATGAGCAACAATACCTGTATTATGCTGTGGGTAGAACCACAGCCTGTTTTTACTTCTGGTCTCAGTTTGGCTTCGGCTGCTTTCCTGTAAGCAGCTGTTGGAAGGTCAGAGTGGCAGAAGAGAGGCAACAGGCTCCACCCAAACGGGGTTGTGGGGAACTCTAACCTTAGGGGCCCACCTGCGGAAGGAGGAAGTGAAAGATTCAATTCTTCAACAGACCAAAGACAGAAGACAGTAGAAGGGTTGAAAGGACGGTGAAGGAATGGGAGATGAAGAGACCTTTCCAACGTCCTGCAGCAGACATAGGGGGCAGAGCTGAAAGTAGTCTCACTACTAGACTGACCTAGCTTTTACTGTAGTTTGCACATACTGCGTTAGCTGGAGTAACACACAGCCCACATCTGTATATAGGGTAATGAGATTCCTGATTTTTGCAGTGAGAAACAGGAATAAGATAGAACTACAGTTTCTGAAAGCCATAAAAGCCGTGATGAGACTGTTCATAGCAATGGAAAACAAACTGCCAATTTCTTGCAATTCCTTTAATGAAGCGAGTTCTTTCTAACTGGCATCATGGCTGTAGGTCAAATTATTAGATTCTTACCTCAGGCAGCCCACAGATCCCACCCTGCTCATGTGGGGTGACCACAAGGTGCACTGACAAGCCACTGTCCTTCCTTGGCTGTGCCTATATGAATGGAGCTTGTAAGCATCAGGTCTTTAAGCAGCTTGCAGATGATAGTACTGGTTCCTCTCTCCAGTAGGTCACTATGGGCTAGGAAGCATTACTACAAGACACTTAGAATGGACTTGCTATTTTACAGCTCCTTATCCCTTAAACAGGATGCTCAAGGTGGATGTTACTGCCAGAACTGCCTTTGACTTTGGGAAAAGTCAGCTTCTGGATCAGCACTGTAAGGTCACATATCCGTCTCACCTGCTCAAGCTCATGTGCATTTCTCTCTCTCCAGGGAAGCAGATAGCCCCTAGCAGCACAAACTCTGGGAGTTTTTAGCCCCTATGAATAAGAACATGACCTATATCTATCCTTCCCAGTTTTAACAACAGGACCCAAATCCCTGGGTGGTGACAAGCAGTTTATTTCAGTGGAGTTAGAGCAGTTCACACTGTGTGACCTACCCGTTTCAGTAGAGGTCTGCGAGTTTACCAAGGCTGAGGCTTTACCCCACTGATTCCCATACTGATTAATGGCCTACTGAGGCCATACTGATTAATGCTAGCTGGGGTCCTGTTTCCCCCCCAACCCATCCCACCACCTCTCAACTGTGGAATTTCCTTGCAAAGCAAAATTGTGAGTAGTGCAGCCTCCTGTTTGCTGCAACTAAGTAATATGCAAGGACCTTATTTATTCTCTCCTTTCCTGGTGGTTTATGTAGCCTAAGACAGTAACATAACTAAAGCTTAATATCCCATTATAAATAGTGCAGTTATGACTAGGCATTGATACTGCAGACAGTGGCATTTTTTTATGATTTAGTCTGTGTGTGCAGAAAGTTGACTCCATGAGTTTCTGAATATTCATCTTATCCCATTCTGTTCCATATTCTAAATTGTCTCCATTCTCAGTGGGAGAAATATTCTTCCTAGCCACATCATTTAAACAATCAAGAGATTTTTATATTATAGCTAGTCTATAGCAATAGAGAAAAAGTTCACAGAAGATTGTATTCTAACAATAGCAATTAAGAACCTATTTGTACACAGGATATTTTTCTGCCATTTTTACTGTGCTTAGAGCTCCCTTTCTCCCATCCCCCTTGATGCTCTACCAGATTTATGCACACAGTGAGGGATGCTTCTGATTTAAAGGGTTGACATTTAAATAAACAAGGCACAGAATAAAAATATTCTTATCTTGTCAGCAAAATGATAGCTGAGGTACAAAGGGCCACATTCAGCTCTGGATTCCAAAAATAGACACAAAAGCACACGGAGATATGTTGGTGCTCCAGAGGTTGATGCATTGGGCATGGATCTGTTTAGGGGAAAACTAAGAACAGAAGTGGGTCTTCTGGGGCTTTGTCACCTCATTGGAGATCACACTTGAGATGCCTAAGGATCGAGAACACTAAGACCCCCAGCGCTGAAGATTTACACCAAGAAAACGAGCTCATGTTTTTTAAAAGGGGAAAAGTGGTACCCACCTCCTCCTGGGAGCAGTACCCTCTCCAGTCATGCTGTAAAATAAAAGATGATGCTGTTGTCTGTTCCCAGACAGTTTGGGTCCCTAAGTGTGGGAGCATATTTCTGAATCAAGAAACCTCAGCTTCCCTTTTGGAGCATGCATGGCCTCTGATTTACAGTTTTTGTTACAGTTCACCTTGGTGGCTCAAGTCCCTCTGTCAGAGGCTGCCACTTTGTAGGAAGGAAGTTTCCTTCCTCAGCCTTCTTGAAACACGGTTGCACAGTGACTGAAATATTTTTGGTGTTTTGTGCTGTGAAAGGCCAGACATCCTCCAGGCTCAGGTTACACCACAGCTCTGAGACGAGTTGACCAGATTTCAACAAGTTCTAGAGGCTGGGTTACTCTGAGGGAGGAGGGAGGACAAACTGGGGTGAGGGGTTTGCAGTTCTCGTCCACTGGAGCAATTACTTGTCAATCTCTTTTGAGAATGAGGCCCTTTCCTGGGATAATGTGGGTAGAAATCCAACCTCAGCTGGCTCTTTTAGAAGAATGGAGGCCCTCAAGGCTCATCTCCAGAAAGCAATTCAGGGAGAAAACAAAACCTGTTTCTTAGTATCACAGATTTTGTTAGAACTCTCTCTCTACTCTGCCTTCTTTTTTATAAAACAAATATTATCTGAAACACATAATTTACTTCTGCACAAGATTTACCAAAATTCCTTTACCCTACCTGGAGGGGATAGTTGAGGTTTGCTGACTGATGCTGCAGAGATACTGATGGGAGCTGAGTTTACAGATCTTTTCTATATGCCTCCTGCAAAGATTGTACCCCCAGGGGTGTTTAAAATTCCCACCACTGGAGTGATGGGTTTTATTTTTAATCTCTGTCCGATTTTGGGCCTAAGCATGTTTGACAGAGACCTCTTTTTACATATTGCAATGCGGCATGTGACTTTTTGAAACATGGCTGGCATTTTACTGCTAAGAATGCATACCGCTGCTGTAGTCAAAAGGAAAAAGAAAACCTTTCTTTCTGCTCAAATTCAGACTTCTGTTAAAGCTTTCCTCATTTGAGCAATGATTGCAATTTCTGATTTATCAGCTTCTGTTGTCTAGTTGCTACCCAGGCAGGCTACCAGAAGGACCAAAATAGAACTGGGAACACAGCATAGAACTGTGAAAAATATATTTTACCTCCAAGTCTGTGAATTTCATAAGATTAACCCTGAAACACAGTACTTCAGTAAATATTTTTTGTAACTCTGATTTAAAATTAGGGATTGCTTAAATACTTTGACTCTCGAGAGCCTTAAAATACTGAGGCTGGCAGCAGAACTGCTCCATTTGCTTAGATTATAGTTCCTTAGGTTGTGCATTTTTTTGCTTTGTGTTTGTACAGTCCCCCCCTCTCGCATACCCTCCCTATATGACTCTGATTCCACACAGCTCTGTGATACAAACAAATAACCACACAGAGAAAACCGTTGATTCTCTCTGATCTGAGTTACCACTTCAACAGACTTCTGCTGGTGTAAAACAGAGCTGGCTGAAAAATGGAACTGTATTTCGTAGG
Source organism: Nipponia nippon (assembly GCF_047370975.1). NCBI lineage: Eukaryota > Metazoa > Chordata > Aves > Pelecaniformes > Threskiornithidae > Nipponia > Nipponia nippon. The sequence continues at coordinate 60,758,071 of NW_028262380.1, forward strand.
TTTAAGATTATATTATACATCATTTTTCTGGAATAATTTCAAAGTTTTCAATGAAAAAAAGATTCTGCTCAATTTAGAAATGTAGAGACTAATACTTATTTAAACGCGAGAACATCTTTGAAATCTGAAAATCTACACTTTCACTAATTGGTCTGTTCCCTTCTGGCTGGCAAGCAAAATTATCACCAAGTTAGACATTATGGAAAATGAACAAGAAGCCAAGAGATTCATGTTTGAAGCTTTGTGGTTATGTATAGCAAGTGTATGCAGTGGGGAAGTGCATGCTGTACTGAATAGCGAGGTGTGCCTGTTCTCGCGGGGGGAAGGCGGTGTTCCGGTCAGCGTGCTTCTCTCCTCTCACTGACACAGTGCACGTGTACCGAAGTTTTTCTGTCCTGTGGGTGTGGGTGGGGAGTGAATAGGGGAGAAGCAGTTTGCTCTGACTGTGGCTGGCAGAGGTCACTCAGTTGGTCCTGTAAATGTGGAACAATCCCATGAAGTCTGTGGGAGGAGTGTGATATGAAGTGATTATGAGTATTGATGGGTTTAAAAAAGAGGCAGCCAAACTGCTGCAGACTCATTTTCTCCACCACCTCTGTACTGAGGTCAGCTTTGGGCTTCCCATGGGGAACAACTTAAGATGTTTTCCCTAATTTGGGAACGGAAGAAGAGACTTCAATAGACGTTTATAACCTCTCAATGGGATGTAGAAGTACAGACAATTATAATAGAAGAAAAAAGACGGGATCTGAGGAATTTGAAGGAGTGGGAGGGCTGGGAGTCCCAGCAAACCAGTGGGCCAGTGTGAAGAAGATAAATGTAAGAAAACTCATACGATCATTACTTAGGAAGGAATTTGAGATCAAGGTAAGAGAGAGAGCTGAGGATCTGTAGGATGTATCAGTGGAGAATGTTACTGAATATATTTCTCAGTGAATACATATCAGTGCTTGCATATTTTGTGGCCAATTCAAACACAGTTAGTTGTGGGACAGGACCCTACAAACTGAATAACACTTTCAGGGAGTTGTGGGTACCTGGAAAACTTAGCAGCAGTGCCAAATAAACAGAACATGTGATTCTGTGTAGATCTGTGGGTGGCTTAAGAATGACTACAACGAAGTGCCAAAGAGAGAGGAATCCCCAAATGGTTTTTCATTGCTAAACCTCTTGGATCAATAGATAATTTGATCATAGAAGATGATCTCCAGGAAAAAAAGAAGTCACTATTTCCTCTACAGCCCCTTTTCCAGCTACAATTATTTGTAATGCAAAGCACCTCCATTTTACAGCTAGCAGTTTGTACTTGGCAGAGGTTTCTGCTTGAACACACAGTAAGTGCTGCTCTACCTTGGTACAGCTGACCAAGTCTTGAGCTGATCCCAGTCAAATGCTGAACTTTCAAAACATTGTAACCTTTCACAAAGGCAAACTACACACGCAAGATTAGTCTTATTTTTCATTTAATTAAGCCTAATAGTTCTCAACCTCCAGGGTTATCAGGAGAGAACAGCTTGCATTTGCCTGATTTCTTGCCATGCTTTTATATTGTTTGTGCCTTTCCTTGGGCCACATATACTTTTGGCTCTTTGTTACTGCCCAGTGGCAGCATGAAGTCAACTGATAAGGGAAGAGGAGATCTCTGAAACTGCCCAGCTGGCTGATTGGGATTCCTCAGACACTGCTTCTAATAAGGCAAACAGTGTTGCAGTAATTTCTCTTGGTCTCAGCAACAAATGCCACAAGCTCATGATGAACCATGCCAGCGTGTCAATTTTTCAGGCACCAAAGGGAGTTAGGGAGCTACTAGGAAAATTAATTCTGAGGGGTGAATGTTTTGGTTGCTGTTGAGCACAGTACAGGCTGAAGAACCTATGCATAAGTGTTTATAGTAATACCCTTGAGTTTTTACCACTTAAGCACAAAAAGAAGGTAGAGGGAATTCAGTAAGCATAAACAGAACAAGCTGTTTCTTTCAGTTATACACAGGTTTATGCTTAAACTCTTCCTTCTACTTAAGGAACAAAGAGCTACTTGATGTATGGTGCTGATAAGTGCAGTCCCTTTCCTATTTGTATTCAGAGTAACTAGGGAGGTTGACAATTTGTCAGTCTATGCAAATTTGAGAAGTTTTAGTCCCTCTAGAATGCATAAAGCTGGCAAGATTATTTTGTATGGGGAATTTTTGCCCAACTCCATACCAGGAGGTAAGGAGAGCACAAACTGGTGAGTGAACCAGAGAGTGAACCAGTGTTTGGGAGGACCAGGTTCCCCTTTGTCAGTCTTTGCCCACCTTGTCTGGTGACTGTGAGAAGTCACTGAATTTCTCTGTATCTCAGTTTCCAGACCCACGGCAAGAAAAGAATAGTATTTTCCTCCTTGTGAAGTCCTTTGAGGCTTCTAGATGAAAAGCACTGTGGAAGAACTAGTTGAGGTTATTAGTAATAGCCAGGTGTTAAAAAGCACTATTTCATTTAGGTATCTACACAGCAGACGATAGATATACATGTTAAAATGATACACATTATATGGCAGATTTCAAAATGCTGTCAAAGCCCTGTAAAGATTTGGCAGCAAATCTGAACTCACGTTGGTGTTTGGTTACAAACAGAACTTGAGTGCTTCGTGGAATATGTATAGGTACAAACATATATAACATGCATATACGTGTATGTATAAGAAGAGCATTTGGTAATTTGCAGTAATTTTCCATTTTGAGTAAGAAACATGCAAAGGCTTGTGCTCTCAGGGAAGAATCTTGACCAGCGTATGAAGCGGTCTGATGCCAAACCAGTAGTTTCAGACAGCTCAGTCTTAGGAGAAGAGACAGGAGGAAGCTGGGATTTCACCTCCCTTTTCCCACAGAGGGAGCACAGGCCTGGCTTAGGGAGAAACAGCATCCATCACTGCTCACTCCCCAGCTCCTGAAGCTGGCCTGAGTCAGCTGCAATTTGCCTATAAAATCCTACAGCAAATCCATCCCTGTCTCTGATATTTGCAGTAAATATTGAGCTGCAGCCTGAAATACTCTTAGACACCAAGTCACTGCAAAATCTGCCCAGACAAGGGAAGTTTCAGGTGCCCCTGCATGTGCTATTTAAGTTCTGTAGAATGGATTAGCCAGTTCCATGAGAACTGGGACAAAAATCATTGAATATTCAAGCAGAATTGTACTACCTGATGCAAAACTTCTGCTGCTCTGTGGATTTTTGCAAACATGAAAATACAAAAATTTTAAAAAGGTGAAGATTTAGAGATGCTGCTAAAATTATGCCATTATCATCCCCAGGTAACTATACGGCGTTTAATGAGGTAGCAAAGCATATGAAGTAGAAATTAGTCCAGAAATTAGTGATGTTTCTGAATGATCATATTAGCTCAAGAGTACTTAGGGCTGGCATTGTAAAAGGAGTCTAAGGTAGGTAGATGCTAAGTTTAATGTGATTTGGGGACTTGGGGGGGTTCAACTGCCTGTTTCTCTTGGGTTTCTCAGGAATCCCAGCTGCTCTCTGTATACTCGCACATCGTAATGGTCTGTCTGTCTGATATCAGTAGATCCTCCTCTTTATGCAGTATGTACTGTCTCAGTCTGACCCTGGCTCAGACCTGCAACTAGTGGCTTTGTCTCACATTTATCAGAGAAACTAAGCTCTGTCCATTAGATAATTTATATACTGCAGCTGTTTTTCAATCAAAGTTACCCAGGACACACTTGAGCTATTTTGTATCCCTTGCTGTGCCGAGAGCTTCAGGCAACGACCCAAAGTCATTGTCCTGGCTGCAGGTATTATCCTCATACCATGCCCTCCACTTCCCCTGCTTGAATCCAGACATCCCGTTGGCAGGGGAAGAGAAAACATCACGACCAGCACCGATGAACTGGGAAACTGTCCCTACATGGCATGGAAAGAGCTGTGGGAAAGGATCAGTATGGAAAAGGCTGTATGGCCTTTCCTCAAGTCTGCTCTGCAGCTTGTCATAAATGAGATAATGTGAGACTATGCCAAAAGGCAACATGATACAAGATAGGGTGTGTTGTGTGGTATTACAGAAAGGGCATGTCGTAAACATTACAGAGAGGAATTAGCTGATGCCCTCATGTGAAGATTGCTAATCTGTGGGCTGTTTGTTTATAAAGATTCTGTTGGAATTTTTTCAGACTCCCTCCACCCCGCTCTGTTTATAGCTGCCTTTTGTCCTTTTCTGCCTTTTCCCAACTAGTACACCCAGTACTATCATCTCACATCAAAACCCTTTCCATTCCATGTAGTAGACCTGCTGCGATGGTGTCAGGCACTATGCCAGCTGCCCCTACCAGCCAGAAAATTCACCTCACATTCCCTCAAATAACTTTAAAGAGCTCCTTTCACCTCTGCTGCATTCATATCTCCCTAAATATACCCTCTGCCTCATAAGGTCTGGCATTATAATTCCTGACCTGGTTGTTACTCAGTTCAGCAAGGTGTTACCGGCACAATCATCTGAACAGAGATAAAAGAAGCAGGTACAATCTGTCTCATGCAAGATGAAATGCCTTGCTGGTTTGCGAATTAGCTATCCTATATTGTTTTTCCATTTGTCTCATCATCTCTTGAATGATGGAGACTCCTACAAAAGCTCCCTTTTGACATATTTCAGATCTCCATTTTGTTGTTTATGTAGTAGATATTTCCAGTTTAGGTATTACTTAATATCAGGCCCCTAAGGACCTGATAATTGAAACAGTTAAAGAAGCTTGAGTTTAGCACCCTGCATGGAGGTCATGCCTGGGAGAGGTTTGATTCAAGAACAGCACTTTCTCTGTGCCACTGAGAATAGGAGATATATAGAGTATATAATGCCAGACACTGTGGAGGAGAGAAGGAAGGTAAGAGAACTGGATGCTGTGCAAGATATGAAATAGTGTGTTCAGATGTGGAAAAAAGGGGCAATCTCCTGTTTTCTTTCTTCAAGGAGTTAATGATGGGCTCAACAGTTAAATTCTGTTGAGCTATGCACATTGTAATAGAGACGTAATGCTCCTCCAGGAAAAGATCTTTGTGTTATGGTGTGGAACACCATATTTGGCTGCACCAAATACATCAAAATAATCTAGGCAGGCCCAGAAGATGGTAAAGAAAAAGTAATTTTCTTCTAAATATTGGATGTTTACTACATTTCTGCAGGAGAAAAATGCTCTGTGTTTTAAATGATCACTTTTTTGGCTTTTACAAAACGGTATTTCTTTTGTCTAGAAACTACAAGATACAATGTTATTATTTTCAGGGTTTTGTTTAAAATTTGATTATTATTTTTGCAGGATATGTTAGCAGGAACTAGTATCTTAGTAATTTTGTAGGCTTTTTTGAGCATCTGTAAAAATAATAAGTTGAACTGATCCTTAACACAACTAATAACTCCCCAAGCCCAGCAATTAGTCAACTATAGGATGAGCATGAAGATACTAGGTAGGCTTAATTGCATATATTCATTGAGAATCAATAGTAAAAGAATGGTGCTTGCCTTTGACTGCCAATGGTTAGAACCGATTGTAATCTTGTGTTAATTTAAGACTACTTTCCCTTCCACCTGCTTGAACTCATGGGATTTTTAGCAAAGTTTCTCTGCCTGCCTTTCTGGAACTCACTTTTCATTTCTGATGAATTTAAAATCAGTGGACCAGAGAAGGAGAGCAGAGGTTGCAATATGGGAGATGCAACAGAGGGAAACAGACTGAAACTCATCCAAAATGTAAAAAAAAAACCAACAAAAAACACTACAGCAAATTGAACCTCACCCTCTAAACCAGAATGCTACTGATCTTAACTATGTTCCAGCAGTGTGATGCGGTTATGACAAAGGCAAATACAGTCCTGCCTGCCAGACAATACCTACTCTGATTGCAAATCTCACAGCTGACCCTGGACCGCCTGCCTCCGCATGGGCGATTAACGCTTTGTGTTGGATGTGACTGACACACAGATAAGATGGGACCTTGTCCCCGGCCTGTAAAGCACCCTGAGCATGCTGATGCTGCTCACCTCCACAAACCCCAACTCAAGAGCTGCTGGTGGTGCTCTCAGCTGCTTCTCTGATTGCTCTGATGGGAGGCTCTGCATCCCCCCTGCTACATCAAAACCACCTCCTCACCCAGTCACAGGGATTCAGGTATCACGTGGCTGGTAGCTTTGGCTGTTAAATAAAGACTGGATTTTTTTACTAAATCCTGAAGCTTTCCTTCTCCTTTCAGCGTCTGAAATCACCCCGGGGTAAGGGGGGAACACTTGGTGCAGTGACAAGTAGCCACAACTCGGTGCTAAGTCCTGCCAAACTTTTCCTGGCAGCTTTGTAATATGCTCATGCCAAACAGATGATAAAAGCTGGCAGTTACGGGTGTATTTTGTGGTGCAACTCATGGCTGAGAGGAAAAGCTACATTGAAGAAAGCAGCTCATTCCAAGCTCTTACACTGACCTGCCCAGACCATTTTATCTTCACCTCTGTCTCCTATACCACCATCATCTATATTTAGTGTATTAGGTTTTAATAGTGGAGGCTGTCTCTTTTAGTGTTTGCAGAGTACCTAACACAGTGGGCTTACAGTTAGGAATAGACCCATACAACTGCTATTAGGACAAAACTCTAATGAGCCCTTGGCTGTGGTGTGTTCCACAACAATGTGGGCTCTTAGACACTCCTTGATTAAATGTTTTCATACACACACACACACACACACCCCCCCTGACTCTTGGGATCATGCAGAGTCTAAATGGAGCACAGAAATCATGGTGTCATGTGGAACAAAAGAGAATTTGACATTTCCCTGGTAGAGAACACTTAAGTCTGTTACTTTTGGAGACAGTCCTGCTATGAAAGCCTGACATTTTAAAAAGTTTCCCCCTGTGACAGAGGAAAAAAAATGGTACTGGGGGTCCCAAATGAAGGAAACGTAATTGCAGAATTTTTCTGCAGGAAAACCTTTCTGTTTCAAAGCTCTTCTGAAGAGTGACTAGAACAGCCCACGGGGGGTTGGACTTCCTCCCAAATCCTACTTTTGAGAAAGGTAGTCTAAATTCTGTTTTGCTTCCTTAAGCCACATGTATTTATCCATTACAATTCTATAGCAGCATAAATAGCCACCTTAAAGCCAAACGGTCCATTAGTAATGAATCTTTATCCCTTAAGCAATACGATGCACTTGAGTTATGATTTGCCAGTTGCCGGTCCTTGTAAACACGTAGGACTACACCATTTCCGTTTTATTCTGAGATTCATTCCAGTGGGGACAGATGATCAAATCCAGACCTCACATCACTCTAACCACGTTTTACTTCCTCCAGCTTAAGAGTGTGCCCTGACAAAAGGCAATACAGGCTGTACCAAACCAAAGCCAGAACGTAAAACTGAGGGTGGCTCATAGCAGTGCTATAACTCTGCCTTCTCTCCCTGTCCCCATATCTCCTCTCAGCTCTCTGTGGCTAGCAGGGATGACAGTGGGGAGATTAAATTCTTTCTTTCTGTTTTACAGGGTAACTTATTTGTCCACTCTGCCCACCGCAGGCTACTTCTGCTGATGCCTGCACAGGGAGGAGTCCCACTCGGTCACTGAACAAAGGCTCAAAGCACCATACAACAGGCAGCCAGGTCCTGCTCTTCCACCCGCCACCAAATTTCAAGCAATGATCCCTCCCTTCCAGATGACTCTTGCTAGCAACCAGGATTCAAAGCTATGTCTGTTTCTGTCATGCTTAGTTGGCTTTTAACTGATGTATCACTTAATTGCAAAAAACACTGGCAGAAAGCAAGCTGCCTTCAGCTTTTGGGCCTTGATTTTCAGTGTTATTTAGATTCCAAATAGGCATTTGATGGCACAGCCAAAAATATAAAAAGGAGATGACTGTGATTTTGACCACCTTCCATGAAGCCTTCCTGACTGGTTTAATGTTCTGCACGGAAACCTCTCTCTCATTTCCTAGATGGATTTTACTCCTTTGCTAAAGAGACAGTGGAAAAAAAACCTACATGTCATTTAAGTCCTCAAATTGAAGCCAAAATGACTTTTGAAGGATGAATAGGTGTTGCAGATAGGGGTATTCTTTTTCTCATGCCTTTATTGATACAATTTCCTACTCTGATACAGCTATTTTCTTTTTGATTTCTAGTTTTTTCTAACAGAATACACCGGGCCTCTTCTAATATATCTGCTCTTTTATATTCGTCTCTCAACTATTTATGATCAAGTGGAAAGTACAAAGAACTTCCGCCACCCAGTGGTTCAGTAAGTGACGCTTGCGTGAACTATTTTCCTGGAGGACAGGGAGCCAGAGGGATGGAGACTGCATTTCCAGGGCTGAGGAGGTTACAGGGGGTGTGAGGATGCATGCCTGGTCTCAGAGTCAGCGGGAGTTTCAGACCGTTCTTATCAATAGCGGTTTGGCATTTTAGCAGCACTCATAAGCCTGACCAAAAATGGGATCCCAGTTGCAGTGGTCACTGCCCCTGGTCACAATGGGAGACGTAGTATTTTCCCCAAACAGTCTGCACTCTAGACACACAGCCAGAACAGAAGGTGAAATAATAAACACAGCGGGCAGTAACCCAAAGTCACACTTGACAGAGAAGAGGACAAGACTTCAGGTGTCCCACTCCCAGTCTCTTTACAGTACATTCCCACTTATAAGATGAGTAGCATCAGCATCCAGCACAGAAGATAACTACCCCCACGCCAGCTCTCACCTAGGCACAACAAGGAGGAATTTTGAGAGGTCTGAATGTCATGAGTCAGGTGAAGGACAACTGAGAAACTCAAAAGAAGCATCACGGGAATTCAGAACTAGTGATGTGATTTTTGAAACTTACCTCTTTGAACTGTAATTGTTCCCCAGGGCCTTATGCAACATATTTGAGTTCTGAAAGACTTTTAAGAAATAAAACACTTAAGTGACAAACAAAAGTAAGAGCTCAGCCACTGTTATAGAACAATGATGAGCACAGGTTGTATCTAGCTGTACAGAAACAAATCAGAGGAGCTCATATATAAGCATAAACCAGATAGCTTTGCTTTTCTCCATCACTGGAACAGTAATGCTAACAAGGAAAATTAAACAGCTTCAATGTAATACAGGAGGAGCTGACCACAGGGAAACACAACCTGCTTAGTCTGCTAGAACTCAAGAGCATACCAAAAAGCAACAAAGAGAGGACAGCCAACCAAGATAGCTTTTTATGATCTTCGACAGCCCCTGCCATTCCCAAGCTTTTTGAAGGACTCTGGAAGAAACAAAGCAGACCTGATCAATAGGAGGGAGTAAGAACCGTTACAGACAAGAAAGTGGCAAGCAGCTACACACGATAACTGCCAGGGAGGCTCAAGGCACTGCCACCACCAACTGTACCCCTCCACAGGATGGTGGTTAATGCACCAGCCAGGCTGGGAACTTTCACACTTAGGGAACTTACTCCTCTTCACTGTGATTGTCCCCATCCTGGGGGATTAGCGCCTGGCAGAGGTGTGGAACATGATCAAGGAAAACCTGTTGGCTGCATAAGTTGGAGCACTGGAAGTGAGAGGGCACACAGGGAACTAGGAGCCTCAAGGAACTGTACAGCTTTCCCACAGCACTCTTTCCAAAGTATGATTGTGGAATCAAGGAAGCTGGTATACAGCAGAGAAACACAGTGAGTAATAATACCATTTACAGATGGAGGAACAGAGACTTGGAGAGACATTAAGGGAGTTAGTGGAGCTGGGAATGAGAACACAGAATGTTGAATTCAAATCCAGAGCTGCAAGACGCTTGCCTTCCTTCTCTTGCTCATACACTTCAAAGGAGAGAGTTTCTGGTAGCACAGAAGAGCCAGCAATACCTTAACCTTCTTTTAAGTGGGCAAGGGATGTGCAGAATCCTTCCAGTGACTACTCCTTAATAGGTTCATCTGAGGTCCCCATCCTAAGCTAAATTAATTTTAAAATTCCCAGTGAAGCTGGAAGTTTGCTCCAGAATTTGGATAAGTCGTTAATTGTTTGAAATTTTCTTAGCTCAACTCTCCCTGGTTTAATTACTTTGAAATTGTTTAATCTTTGACTCTGGCTACTATACAAGATGCATAATAAAAGTATTTTTGATTTCACATGCTGAAAATCACTTTTCATTTAAGTCTTATAATTGGTTTGCAGTGAGACGGACTCTGGTAGTATCGTAAATGTAACCAAGATAAAATGCCACCAGGAATCACTCTTGACATTTGTTTCTGAAACTCAATCTCTCTGAGCTGCAACTCATTCTCGGAAGCAAATCAGCAACGCCTGTTATTGTTTCATAATCTTCCTCAAAAGAGAATCAGTATAATAATTTCTACAGCAATTACCTCATTTCTTTGTAACAGGCAACAAAAAAGCCATCAGAATGGATTAACTTTGTAACAAAATCTCATTTTGCTTCCACAAGGAAATGAAATACAGACTACCTCCATGCAGCTACTTGAGTTGGCAAAGGACAAGAAAACCATTCAGAAGATATTCAGAATGTTTTTAAATGTCAGACACATCCTACAGGAGCATTAAGGTGGCCTTAAAACATGGGAGACATCTTTTGGAAAAGCACGGCAGACGCCTGCTTGTATACACAGCTGTCCTGTTCTAATGTCTTGTCAGGGCTATGTATCACATTCAGAGCCCAAGGAGCTCTTTTTAACTCAAGGCTAGTAAAAATAAGTTGCTTCCCTGCAAAATGGAAGCAACTTTGTATAGCACTGAAAATGATTCCATTAATCTTTGGTTCCAGATGTTTCAATTAAGACAATATCTTAAATCCCACGATTTCTGTGTGGCTCTGCAGTTTTGGAATATTAGTCCTTATTCCTTTTGTGACATTAAACTGTGAAATAATAAAAAGCAATCTTTCACTTACCTTAATTTCCTTTTTTTTTTTTTTTTTTCTTCCAGCTTGGCCTGCTTCTGCCATTGTGTACACTACATCAGACATCTTCTGGAGACATTATTTGTTCACAAGTTTTCGGGAGGGCACACTCCTCTGAAAAATATGATAAAGGTGACAATATGTTTATCATATTGTGTAAGAGAGAATATCCTCATATCAAAGCAGTCCTTGGAAGAAGATAGGAAAATAAAAAATAATTTATTTTCTAGCTCCAGGAATTATGATTAGTCAAAATACAAATATAGGAAGAATTTCAGGGCCATGTGCCCAAGGACATGAACTGAAATCAATGTCCATTTTAGCTCCTGCATGTCAATGTCCACTTTGACTCATCCACCCAAGGGGCTGATTGTCATGTCCAGGATATTTTTCAGACTGAATGCTATTTTATTATGAGATATGCTGCTGCAACACTTAGAAATGCTGACAGAAATCACACTCCACTTCCTCGGTGCAATATAAATAGAAAGAAAGAGACAGGCCTTGCATTAGGAAGCTAAAATCAAATTACAAGTAGAAAAAAAAATATATTCTCCTTCTAGAGATGGAGGCCTCACGAAGGAATATACTGAGCTGGCCTAAAGTCTTCTGTTTCCCAAAGCCTCCTGAATTTCAACTGTGTGTCACTGCTTATAGGCTTTCCCTTCTTTTATCTCACATACTCAATCTTGGTCATTTTGTATCACCCTACCCCCCATCCCATTCGGTGTGATGTAAAGACTCGCCCTGTAAAAGTTTTGCAATACATTTAAGATTTTAGTGAAGCAGATAAACGTATGGCCATGATAGGGGACTCAACTCGATTCCAGACAGAAAGGAGGTAGCGAGATGCACAGCTAGAGATGTTCTTTTAAAGTACACAGCGTTTAAAAAAAAAGAAAAAAGAGGAAGATAAGCTAAACGGCTTTGGAGCCAGAGTGCCATTTCCAAAGTGATTCATGCATGTGGGAGTTAAACACCCACAGTTACTCTTGTCCCCTCGTGTCTGTGGTACAGGTACCATAGTGGCATTGCATAAAAAGATTAAAAAGAGAAAGCCTGACTTGCAGCCCAGCTTATGGGATGGAATCATAGAATCATAGAATTGTCAAGGTTGGAAAAGACCCTTAAGATCATCGAGTCCAACCGTCAACCTATCACTGCCAAGTTCATCTATACCATGTCTTCAAGCACCGTATCTATCCGTTCTTTAAATACCTCCAGGGATGGGGACTCAACCACCTCCCTGGGCAGCCTGTTCCAGTGCTTGACCACCCTCTCAGTGAAGAGGTTTTTCCTAATATCTAACCTAAACCTCCCCTGGCGCAGCTTGAGGCCGTTTCCTCTCATCCTATCACTCGTTACTAGGGAGAAGAGACTCACCCCCATCTTGCTACAGCCTCCTTTCAGGTAGTTGTAGAGAGCAGTAAGGTCTCCCCTCAGCCTCCTCTTCTTCAAACTAAACAACCCCAGTTCCCTCAGCTGCTCCTCATAAGACTTGTGCTCTAGACCCTTCACCAGCTTCGTTGCCCTTCTCTGGACACGCTCCAGCACCTCAATGTCCTTCTTGTAGTGAGGGGCCCAAAGCTGAACACAGTAATTGAAGTGTGGCCTCACCAGTGCCGAGTACAGGGGGACGATCACCTCCCTGGTCCTGCTGGCCACACTACTTCTGATACAAGCCAGGATGCCACTGGCCCTCTTGGCCACCTGAGCACACTGCTGGCTCATGTTCAGGCAGCTGTCAACCAACACCCCCAGGTCCTTTTCTGCCAGGCAGCTCTCCAGCCACTCCTCCCCCAGCCTGGAGCATTGCATGGGGTTGTTGTGACCCAAGTGCAGGACCCCGCACTCAGCCTTGTTGAATCTCATGCAGTTGGCCCCGGCCCATCGTTCCAGCCTGTCCAGGTCCCTCTGCAGGGCCTTCCTGCCCTCCAGCAGATCGACACTTCCACCCAACTTGGTGTCATCTGCAAACTTACTGAGGGTGCACTTGATCCCCTCATCCAGATCATCAATGAAGATGTTGAACAGGACCAGCCCCAGTACTGAGCCCTGGGGAACATCACTCGTGACCGGCCGCCAACTGGATTTGACTCCATTCACCACCACTCTCTGGGCTCGGCCGTCCAGCCAGTTTTTAACCCAGCGTAGAGTGCACCCATCCAAGCCGTGTGCAGCCAGCTTCTCCAGGAGAATGCTGTGGGAGACAGTGTCAAAGGCCTTACTAAAGTCCAAGTAGACAACATGGAGCTGTAGCCAGTCCCAGCACACTGCTCTTCCTGAGAAGGTACTGAGCGTGGGACCCTTAACTTAACAGGTAGAAAGGCTTTATCCAGTCTCCAGGGTGGTTTCAGTTGTTTGGCTGGTGGGTTTTGTTTTTCCCTTGTACAAAGGATGGGAGCAGTGAACCCTACACAGGGCAAGAACATGATCATATTATCTCTGCTTGGGCTTTCCCAAGCCCACGGCTTCAGTCACCAAGCAAAGGCAGCCGGGATGCTGCTTTTTAACAAGAGGATGAAGTGGGGCTGAATCCATGGGAGGTGATGCAGTGTGTAGCTCAAGTTTCTTTATAGGAACTGTGTGCCTTTTTTTTGCCAGGGTTAAACCAGGCCTATTCAGTTTTACTCTTTACTGTCTCAACTGGTTTAGCATTCTGTTTGGCTAGCTCTATCTTGCTTGGAAATGCTGAGCTTAAGGTATAGTAACAGCTCAGCTGTTTTAACCAGCCCTAGACTTCTAACAGTACTACTCAGAGAAATGTGCCCTTCAGCAGTAGAATCAAATAAGGAGAAAACAAACGCCAACTGCTACAACAGGCATAAAACACATTCAACACAATCCAAAAAGTCTACACTGTGTGCCCTTTTATTTTTTTTTTAATGGCTTCATAGCATCTTAAAAAGATCTATATTCTGTGACTCAAGAAGCCACTGCAAAGTCTTTCAATGGTCATCTGGGTTTTGCACTCACCAGAATTTATATTTATAAAGTTATGGTTTGTACTTGCTTATCGCCCTTTCTAACATAAAAAAGTATCTTTTGTCCATTCCAGGGTTGTGCCTTTTACTGGGGATTCACTTCCTGGATTGCATACTACATCAACCATCCACGATATACGCCACCATGTATGTACAAGTAGAAAAAAAAAAAAACAACTGACCTTGGTTTTAAGAAGTTTTTGGTATGCAGCCTTCAGTCCTCCAAATTCAATAGGTGGCCCCCACATGAGATCATATGACTAATCTAGCCAGAGATTAGCCTTTACTCCCTGTCAGAAGGAAGATTGTTCTGCTGGAGGGACTCCTGCTGTGCCACTGAATGTATGTGCCTGTTTAGCAATGGTCAATCGCTGTCCAGTTTTATGAACTAGAAATATTGTCCAAGTGGAGAAAACACAAACATCGATATATTTTGCTCATCTTCACAATATTTGTATTAAGAATGCAAGAGAGAACTAGAGCTGGCTGCATTTTCTTGGAGGAGATATTTATTTGCTAAAGATACATCCTTTTCATGAAAATTAAGTTTTTTTTGTTGTTGTTTTGGTGAGAAACCAGTAAAAGTCAATCAGATACTACTGATAAAAATGAAAAAAAAATCCTGTGTTTTTTGCTTCCCCATTTCACTCATCATTTTGTTCCTTCTTATTATATTTTATTGTTGCACTGCGTTTTCTTCATTATTTTTTTCTTCTGGTTTGCTCTTTGAACTTTTGCTTCTTTTGAGCATAATTGTCATAAGTTTTGTTTCCTGCTACTTTACTTTCCTTGCTACACCTTAGTCTTTTCGTCTGCATCTTGTACTTATTTATGAGCTCTGGGAACAAAGGGTTTGCTTAGCCATTTTTATTTACACTCTGTTAAATTCCTAATTCTTTTTAAATCAAAAATTTCTCCTATATGGCACTTACTTTCCTTTCAAAATAACACAAAAGTTCAGTTTCAAAATGATGTGATTCATTGAAAGACAGTAGAATTTGGTGTGGCTTTAACAGTAAAACAATGTTGAAACCTCCCTAGATACAGTTTTTAGCAGTCTGGGCTGTCAGATCAGTAGGTGTAGCTTCTTTATAGAGGAAATCCTTATTTCAAGACACAGATTTCCAACAGAGAAAGCACTCAGAAGAAGTGCTTCTAATTGCTTGCCACTGCCTTAAAATGACAATTATAGGTACATGGGTCTAATGCTGGAGATCACCAGCTCTCTGGCATAGTTAGCTGGATTGATGGTTTCTTTTGGATGCAGGATGCAGCCATCCAGAGATGGCTGGTTTGGGGACAGGTAAAGAAAGGCAAGCGGGTAGCTGCAGAATGCTATGCAGAGAGGTAAATTAAAGCAGGCTGACAAAGGGCCCATGAAGAACATCTGCTTAGCAGCTATATATTCACATGGTGACATGTGCTGGTTGTTCTGAGGAGGAGTTTTAGTGCATGCTCTTGGCACCACAGAGGAGTCGTGTGCCAGCCAGAGAAAAAGGGTTCTCAAAAGTAAAGGCTTGCTGAGACTTGGTCAGGGAAGTGAGGTACATACACGTGGTTTGTGTCCCTCGGCCACAACCAAGGTTTACCTGAGAACTGTAAACCTTTGGAGATGAACATGATACAGCACTACAGTGGTCTGGGACAACAGCAAAAAGGAGAGGGCAGGCAAAAGGCAGGTAAAAATTGCAAAGGCTAAATGTATTTCTTGCATGGTGAGACTGTGAAGGAGATAGTGGCTATATAGTAAAGCCTCGCTACTAAAAAAAAAAAAAAAGCAATGGATACATTATGTCTTGGCTTCTCTGCTCATGGAGTCAGAAGGGCCTATGGATAAGGCTGTGATTCCTGGCTTGGTTCTGCCACTGACTTTCACTTCATCCCTCCCCTTGCCTTTCCAAGAAATTTAACACCGCCAGCTGCTTTGACAAAGCACATGGATATATGAAGATGACAAATACTAGGAAAAGTTAGGTGAAAACTGCTTTGAGATCAGTGGTGAAGAGACTGGCATTTCTAGAGTGCTGTTACTATTTGCATTGTCTTCATATTGTGTGTGATAATATCCATTCTTTCTGCAGAGCCTGTCAGGAAAGAAGTATTTCTGCTCCTCAGCACTAGATTAATTTCACCCATAGCAAACCATGTGCATACTGTAAAATGCAATTTATAATTTCATTCTATTTTCTAGCATTTGGCCACAGACAAGTTTCTTTTGCTGCCCTTGCTTTTCTGGTACGTACAAAAATAAAGTTTTATTAATGATTGTGGTATAGGAGTAACTCACGATTTAGCAAAATGCAGTAATGCTGCTATGCATTTGTGCATATATATACATCCACACCCACAGCCCTGTGTCCTTTAACTGGATTTAGTGATAATCTATTAAGGTTTCTAGGCCAGGAAGTCTCCTAGGACTATGTACCTATACAGAGCTTAATGTGAAGCACTGCGTCTGAGAGCCATGAGAACATCATCAGTGTTATTACTATCCATGATTGTGTAAAAACACTAATATGTAGACAGATTGGAACTTGCCCTTTTTAAAACACTGAAGAATTAAATCCTAAGCAGACTTTGTAATAGTACTGTGTACCCTGAATAACTTAACCTCAACAGCTATTAAAAACAATAAGAACAATCCCTGCCAAAATGGGTTAAGGCAAGGGAAAGTGCAGGTCATGAAGGACGGCTGAGACTACTGAACCTGATGTTTGAATGAACATAATCATATAGTGAGACAGAGGCTCAGTAAGAAATTCTCACATGGACATGTATATTCTCTTCCATCCTCTGTGGGCATTGCGCTTGGAAATGCTGAGTGTTGACTTACCCAAGCAAGCATGGGTCAGTAGCCAAAACAGTCAGTCTCTTTGAAAATCAGATACAGATCAGTTTCCCAAAATAACAGAAAGACGGGACAGCAACATGTCGAGGCTCCTTCAGGCAAACACTATTCAGAAAAGAATTCAAACAACTTAGCAATATTGAAATGCTTTCATAAATTGGGACCCTTAAAGATCACAGTTTTGGCAGCGTTTGTCTCCAGGGGTTGGCCACGCAGTTCTCAGCTTTTCCTACCCTAACAAGGTATAGCAAATACAAGCAAAATACTCACATGAAGAAGTTCATGCACTCAATTAGGCTCTATAGCTGAAAGCAATAATCCTGCACAGCAGAGACAGGAGGTTGTGGCAGCAGTAGGCAGTGGCATGCCCAGAGCCTTACTGTTTATGCCCTTCCCAAGCTCGAGGGTTACTTGAAACCAAGCAAACTGCTTGCCTGAATATTCAGTGCTACCAGTAAAACTAGTCCTTGTCAAAATCTCTGCATAGAAAAAGCCTCCTTTTCTAATGAAACATCCTTCCTCTCCTCAATGTAACAAGCCCTGCTAGAGCTTTTATGAAAAATGCTGCCATCAAGCAAAGAGATGAGTCCTGTTGGGGGTATTTGCTATAAAATATGGCCATCCCCTTCAGATCTGCATCAGCACGTGGTCTATGGTCTGAATTCTTGCAGCTCTTTTAAGAACTTCCTACCCATGGAAATGCAAAACCCTTCCCTTTCAGACCTTGTTCTGGCAGGTTCCCAGACAATGAATTTAAAACAGCAACATATAAAATAAAATAATTTGAAGCTGTTTTCACAGGTTTCTAAAACATATGAATAAAATATTTGGAAGATTTCTTTTTCCCCCCCTCTTTTAAGGCTTGTCTTTATTACATATCCTGATTTAGGTGTATACATCTGCAGCTGCTGTAAACAACAGTACTGAGTAATTTGAAGCGCGTCAGCAGGCCCTTCTGAAAAATTTTCATATTTAGAGAAATTACTCTAAGCTTTGTGGGGACATTTTTCTTATAGGGTACACATGGAATATAAAGAGGGGGAACCGTATGTAGACTTCAATATTTTATCGTCATAAATATGGCAAGCCTTTTTTCTGCTGTTCCCCACTGCGCCATATTTTACATCTGAGACACTAAGAACTAGCTTACATTTAGCAGTACTTCTCGATATAGAGCATTAGCAGCCACATTTCTAAAGAGGGACATAAGAGCTAATTACAGCAGAATGCAGCTGCAGAGTCAAAGGTGAGCCAATAAAAATCCCTGCGGAAATGCCCTTTGCTTGTTTTACTTAGAATTGATTATAGAATTAGTAGGTGTTAACTATAATGTGTGAGTCTCTCTTGCTCCACAATAGTATAGGCATTGCACATTTCAGTATGCATAGTGTTTCACAAAAACACTTTTAACTTTGAAACTTTTTTCTTTAAAATAATAGTAATCCAAAACAATCATGTTCCTAGCTCATAATTGGAAGTACGTAAATTAAAATTACTTCTATTACTATGGCTAGAATTATAGCTTCTGATACGATATTTTATAATAGAATTTCCTTTTCTGGCTATTTAGTGTTTTACATCTGGTGTTTATGATAGATGACAGCCAGTCAGTTGTAATTAAAAAACATAAAAGGACTGCAGGATTTGACCCATGACTACATAGCCATGCAGAATAACAGCTTTGCTAATAGAACTGATTTAAACTTTCCTAACAAAACCCACAGAAATATCTCTGCCAAAAAGGGGAAAATTCTTCAGCAATGCTATCTACAATGTTCTTTCAGATAATGGCACATTTCTATATGAAATGAAGTTACATATTCCTTTCAATTAGTTTTAACTGAAGTTTGTTATGGATGACTTTCAGAATTGGCTTTAAAAAATTGTAATCGTATTTCTTTTTTTCTGTATTAATTTGTGACTTTATACTTTTAATGTCTCTAGGTTTTAGCACTCTTCCTTTTTATTTTAATTTCTTAATTTTTCCAGCCTTGCAAAATTTAGAAAGACAAATGATATAAAAACCCACAACTTTTTAACACTGCATTTTTTCAATTTGAGAGGAGAAATCAGTCTTCAAGCCCAGAAATGAATAAAAAAGTTAAATTTAGTCCAGGACTGAAATGTATACAGCATTTTGGTTTTCCTCATAAAGCAGGGGAAAAATGAAAAACATAAAATTAGAATGTTGTATTGACAGGCTTTCTTTTTCAGGAATTGAAACTGGTTTTCCTACCAGTTCCCACTTCAAGTATGGGTAGTAATTGGTTTTGATTCTACAGTAGTTGTAGTTGATGAAGTACTGAAAGCCACAAACAAATCTGAAATCAGTTTGTACTACATGCTGTATAACCAACTGGGGAGACACAGTACCTCTTCCAAAGATTTAAACCATCTAAATATTAAAGACCAAGTTTGAGGGGTTGGTTAGGGCTGGAAGTGGCATAACCAGAGAGTAGCAGAACCAGGGATAATACTAGCTTCCTTCAGTTATCAATTCCCAACTACTATCCATTTGATCAGTCTGCCCTTCAGAGAACCGCTGCCTGTTTATTAACCCTATTTTTCCTTCCTCTATGACTTACCCAGAGAACTGGTTACTGTGCTCTGTAACTGACGTAACAAAGGTGTTACACTGAACACCTTTGAAAGTGTGGGTAGGAAGAGGGTAGGCACATTAACTCATGACATTTTTACAAAGCCAGTAGTCAACTTTTCACCTGCTGCTTTGAAGGCTGGATTACATCCAAATCCTGACAATGATGTTCAGTTCAGAAAAGTATGTTGCTAAATTCCTTAGACGCCAGGGAGCCTCTCTGATCTCTCCAGAGATTTGCATGTTGCAAATGCTGGGCATGGGAACCACACTGAAGGCCTGCCTGCACCGAGCTCTACGGAGCTGAAACATGGGCTTTCACCCCAGGCTGCACCCATGGCGCTCACTAGACACTTGTGCGTTTGACAAAGATCACATAATGTATTTCCCATAGGAGAGTCATTTCGGAATACATATTTTCTGGATACAGAGACTAAGCTGTAATGGGGGGACTCTGGTTATGCACTGCAACGCAGTTACCACAGCATTTTAGACATACAACTGAAAATATGTTTTTAATGTCTTGCAGATGTGTGAAGCTGGAAATCACTTTATCAATGTAGCTTTAGCTCACCAAAATCATTCAGGTCTGTCTTTGTTTCCTGTCTATTTAAGACTGAAGCATGCTTAACCTATCCGTCTTCTGCTGGTGTACAGTAATTTATGTATCTACATCCACAGAATAAAGAAAGATGAAGTAGGTACCAGGCCATTGATGTAACATCTTCAAAATAAATGTGGGGACAAGGAAACATTAGCAAGACTGTTGTTGTTCCAAAGCTTATAGCAAATTTATCTTAATTATACACAACTGCAATTTAAATATGGATTTAAACATGGAAGTTCTCTAAAGCACCCTGTTGACTGACAACAGAGGATTCCATTTCAAATAAGTTTCAAAAACTTTGAAACTAGATTGCAGAGTTCTTAGATACGTGCATCTCATGCAAAGATACACACACACAAATAGACAAAGATAGACTCGTGAATACCTACACAGGCATCAGTGTATATGTATGCTCTTAAAAGGCTGCTCCAAGCATGGGTTTTCAGGGTCTTTTGTACCATGAGAATAAAAGTTATACTATATATAGTAGAAAGTAAAATATATTTTCAGATAATAATAGTATAATTTCACACTATAACACCCTATTCAAGAAAATACTTCACCACGGTATGATCAACTTCATACACAGAAGTCAGTTTCTATTCCAGAAAGCTTTTGATGTGCTGTGGTTAGGCAGGTGCTTACGTTGTTTGTTGCAAGGGGCCTAATTAAGTTTAAAAGCAGCAAGAGCCAAATAATTCATCAGCATTCTCAATGCCTACAAGTATTAAAGATAGCATTGTAGCCAGAACTTAAAAATGAAGTGTTGCATATGTGGCATTTTGTGTGAGCGTTATCAGTGGCTGTGCAGAGTCATGCTGTTAGCTCTGGAGTTGTTTTCCTGTGCTACCCTGGGATGAAGGATGAGGATGCAAGAGGGGACAGGTTCACATTCCTGAGTCAGGCTGAATAAGATACAACTGCATCCTTTATATCCCAGAAGAATGCCCTTAACCCTCGCCTGCCGCCTAGTCTGCATTAAACTGCTTGTCTCCCTCTGAACAAAGGACATGCCAGACCTTTCCTGTAAAAACTGGTACAGGGCTTGCTAAGCAGCATTCTCACTAGGATAAATACAGCTTTTGCTGTCTCAAAAGATTTCACTGAAACTTTTTTAACAATTTGTACTCTGGGAGCATTGGCCAAGGGGATGCCTATTGCATAGCAAGTTGTGATAAGGCTCAGTTCCCCTCCCTGTACTGAAACTGGCTTTGTCTATTTGTTCTTTTTTTTTTCCTTCTTTTTTTTTTCCACCTTCTTTTTATTTTCCTTTCATAAAGGAAGTAAAGCCTGTTTTCCAAGTCCAACCTACAACCCCTTCACGTGGCTCTTCTTGCTGGTATCCTGTCCCAACTATACGTATGAGGTACATGAATTTCTTCTGCTTACATGCAAAGGGTAGGTGGTTACCGTGTTTCAGCCTTTGCCTGTAGAGAATCTGCAACGCCTCCACACAGTTCCCCCTGCGCATCAATCATTATGTTCTCTATGTCAGAGTCTCCTTGCGCCCACAAATGTTTCTCCACCAGACCCTTCTGTTCCCTCACATCAATATCATGACTTTTGTGTATACTCCCCTCCACTACAGACTCCCCAGTGATCCAAGGATTTACCAGCCATCTCTTCAGCCCCATTCAGCACACTGGGGGATCCCTTGCTAGCTGGTTTTTCTATCACATTTCCAGTATGAGTATGATGCTTTTCTTACAGAGGGAGCTTTTGGGGCTGTGCTCACTTGTGAAAACTTGCCCTTTTGCTTTACACAGAGTATGCAATTAACAGTGCCTTTTTCTTTGCAACAGGTCGGGTCTTGGATTAGTTTCACAGTGATGACACAAACCCTGCCAGGTAAGTTTGAAACAGAATGAAGATAGCCTCTAAATTGTTGTTTGCAGAAGTGAATTCTGGAAATCTAAAATTTGCCAAAAAATTTATGGCATATGAAATATTGTGATCAAATCCCCCCTGTGACATGACTGTATAAACCTTCAAAGTGCTGCCCTCAGAAAGATGCGGAGAGAACGAACACTACTGCAATACCTTCTTTTGATCAAAACCAGCTCTCTGCTTTTTGTGAAATATTGTTGTTTCTTCTGTTTCCACAGTGAAAACAGACCTTGAAATTTAGAAAAGCAAAGAAGTCAGTATTCTTCATTTACAGTCAATCACTTTTGATATAGGAAAATTTCTTTGCATCGTAAACCTGGAATAATACTTCTAATAGGGAGAGGAAAAAAGATGTACTTAATATTTCAAAAGAGGAAAAGCACACATGTTCCTGGTAGCATTTCCCCATTTGCTTATATCAGGCAGCCAGCTTGTAACAGCAGCCTGCTTAGTAGCATTTGCAACTCTTGCTCAGTACTTTCCTGCATCCTTAGAGACCTAAATACCCATACAAATATGGTCCCTGGGACTGAGCTCTCCAAAACATTCACTTTTTAATTGTTTTTCCATTCGAAAATAGAAACCTATAAAAGCTATTCGCAAAAAGTAGCCCCACATGGTTTACAAATGAAGAAGAAAGGAATTTAAAAAATGGATTAAACTGCAACATGCAAAAATTAAACTTTTAATTTTTTTTTAAAACATACAACATTTTTGTGCTTTAGGCTCTGGTATGGAAATGACCTGAAAGTTTGGGAACATTGTGGGGCTGTGGTTACGAGGGCAGGGAGCAGCAATATATGCAGCACACTCATCCTTGCTGTAATTGTCCCAAACATAACTTGACCAGATGCCAAATGAATGTTTCTGATCTACCAGCTCATTTTAAGGAAGAAAGGATAATGAATTTGCAAAAAGCACCTGTAAAAGCATTCCCCATTCGGTGCCACTCAGCCTGAAGGGAGAGGTATCCAGGAGACCACTTACTGGCTCCTGACAACCACAGCAGGGGCCTGGGCATCTGCAGTTGTTCGGCTTTGGGAGACCTTGCTGCCAGGTAGCTAAATCTGTTCGTGGGCCTGCTGCCTGCTTGCTCCAGGGCCAAGCTTTTCCTCCATGCAACAGGAAGTTACAGCACAGCTCCCAATCATGGTTGGGAGCCAGAGATAAAGACAAAGTATTATAGGCCAACAGCAAACCAGAAAAATAGTCGACAGAGGCCACGGGTGATTCTGTGTTGAGACGGCACCATGCCCAAGGAGGCCTTGTGATTTGTGGTGAAGTCATAGGTGATACCGGGTGTGTCTAATAGATGTGAACATCATCTGTGTGAATTCTGATGTGTAGGCTGAGCCTCAGGCTGTGGTATATCAGCAACTGCAAGGCTGAGGGCAAGGGCAGAGTTAACTTGTCTCTGCCCACAGAAGAGACTGCAGACTTTTCCATAAACCCTCTTGTATTCACAGAAACAGACATCGAAGAAGACACATGATCCTTTTCTTTTTTTCTCTTTTTCCTTGGTAGTTGGCATTTTTGCTTTCCTGATGGTCATCCAAATGTCTCTCTGGGCCCAAAAGAAACACAAGCTGTACCTGAAGAGATTTTATCCAGAGGTGCGGAGAAAAGCAGCTATGATTCCTATCATCTTCTAAGCTCTTCGCAAGAGTTGGAGCCTCAGTGTACGGTTCAAGAGCTAACTCAGAGTAAATGAGCCTTTTCATTCAGTAACCAAAGTGGATCAGAGGA
The DNA here is from genome assembly GCF_047370975.1 of Nipponia nippon. Classification (NCBI taxonomy): domain Eukaryota; kingdom Metazoa; phylum Chordata; class Aves; order Pelecaniformes; family Threskiornithidae; genus Nipponia; species Nipponia nippon. The sequence continues at coordinate 60,781,636 of NW_028262380.1, forward strand.
AGAACTACTGGATATCTTTTTCAGAAAATTAACAGTTCAAGACGAAGAGCTTTTAATTAAGTGAAAAAATATAGCTCTTGAATTCTTGGTTCCTGCTAAAAGATATGATTTAATTAGAGTTTCTGTAATGGAGCTAATTGGGAAGGGACAAGAAAATTGCTTATGTTGAATGTTAGGCTAGATATTTAGCTGGTAAAAATGGGCACAGATGCTGTTAGAATTAACAAATACAGCTCATCTGCATGCATTCAGGTCTAGTGATTTTAAGGTTCAGTGTTAGATGTTGACTAGAGTCTTGAATTTTTGCATCAGAAGATGTTTCACAGCCTTATTTTATTAAACTGCACAGAAACAGCATGTTCTGCCTCAGCTCCTCTAAAGGATCACATCAAAGAACGACTGCTATGCTGTTAACACAGTTTAGTCTAGCTTTACAAGGTTTTTCTTCTTTTTTTTTTTAATTGAATCTCATAGAAAATTGTTCAATACAAATTGGCTTAAATTGATCACTGCACAGAGGTCTGGCTTTCTTTTATTTTCAGGTAGGCAGATCAGCCCCACGATCCCAGGAGGGGACTGTTTGTGAGGTGCTTCCCAATTTGCTACTAATTTGCAGCATGACCTTGGGTACATCATTTAAGTCCATCCCCCTTTCTCACATTGAACAGTTCTGGAAATAGCAGAAGACTTTCTGGACTAACAAGCGTGTTAAGATCCCCTTGTCTGGATGCAGTCAGGCACTGAACACCATTCCCCTTACTTGTGTGAAGCACTGTGAAATCCTTGGGCACAAGGCGAACCAAAGTACAGCTCGTTATTGAAAAGGAAAGGGATCCTGCCAAATGCATTTCAGTCCATATCTGAACTGCCTCAGATGGACACTGCTGAAAGGCTTCAGCTCCCCTTCAATTTGGTCAGTCTCTGTCTGCTACTTTGCTTTCCAAGATATTATTTTTTAAGGGATTCTCTGGGCTTGTTATTCAGGTCCTGAAAACTCTGTTTAGCTCCATTTGCAAATCAGTGGCATCCATGTCATGCAGAAGCACAATTTTTAACAATTTGAGTTACAGAGAGCAAAAGAACCAGAACTGCTTCAGCAAGTATTAAGATATGGAGAGTTAGGGCATTAAGTCCAGTTTTCGTTCTCTTTCTGTTGCACATTTATCAATGTCTTTTGGCTCCCTTAGGCTGGTGAAAAAGCTTGCCTAAAGAACTTTAATCATTAGAGAAACACCGGAGTACACAAGCAAGGCAGGCAGTTTGTCTCCTAAAGGCGCTGTTATCTGTGTGCCAGCTCAAGTGTTCTAACAAAGTTAATTTGCCCAGTAAATTGGGTTCATATCCCTCTTCTAATGTCTAACTCACAACACTTATCCTATTAGCCACTGTAACTCAATTTCATCTTGGAAATGTAAATAAATCGCTTTCCATATTTTGTAACTTGTAACCTGTGAACACCTAGAATTTTTTATTACTCTCAATGGAAAACCTGAGTCACAGTGAACATCAAGTTCTCTAACCCAGACTGCTAATAAAGATCTATTTTTGAAAAATTATTTTCTGTGCTCTTTAGTCATGTATACCTAACAACAATATTTTTGAAACCCATTTTTTTGCAGCCAGTGTTAGATGTGTGAGTCAAGACTGTTGTCTATTTTTTTAATCCAGGTACTGGGATTGTTTTCATTTCATGTTTATTAAATGTCTCATTTTAGCAACCTTGAAGTTTAAAATAGTTCATGTGGGAGGGTTACTTGCCAAAATTACTTCCTTATCTGTTAGTCTCTTGATTACAATGGCTGCAGCTTTAAGTCTGTTCAAGGCATGTTTCCAGAGTGATTCCAATAGCTAGAAGCGTGGTTCTTATTCAACAGTTAGCTTAGGTAAAGGAAGTACTTCAGGAATTGTTTACCTCCCTGATTATCAGTTGGTCATTCAGTACATGGGGTGGGGGGGAGAAGGGTTTTGGCTCCTGTAGTAAATGACTAAAGTTTTAAAATGAAGAGCACACGCTAGGTAAGAACAAATGAAGATAACGCTACAGAAGGCATGATTTTAGCCACAAGTACCATGCACCTCTTGAACCAAAACAATTGTCTCAACACAAACATTTTCATGGAAAAGTTTGTCATGACTGTGCTGATTACCTGGGGAAAAAATGCCTTAATGAACTCTAAATATATTGGTATTTCTTGTATTAGGGCTAATGAGGAAGTAAATGGTTAACTGCAAATTCCTTTGATAATATTTTCTCTTAAGCACAGACCTAACTTTTTCAGAGCCATCAGCAGAAGGAAGGCATGGGCAAGGCCACACCACTACCAGAATGTCATCATGATTCAAGGTCAAAGGGAAGGAGTCAGCCTCCAACATGAACCGTCAGATGCAGCTCAGGTAGTTGCTCCCCACTTTGGCCGCTCTTAATATGGAGCCTCTTCACAGGCATTGCTAAGGATATCACTGTTCCAGTGCATTGGATGCACCCGTGTCCAAGGAAAAAGGAAAATAATCAGGACAATGTGAATTACATTTTCCAATCCTTTTTCTCCATGAGGGCCATGAAATCCACTACTTGCAACAAAAACCAATTTGTCCTTTGAGCTAAATCCCTTGATGCTGCTGTTTTCCCCAGTTTTTACACCTGGAAAGGTGACAGACTGCAGAGCAGTGAATCCACTCCCCGTGGTGCTCTGCCCTTTGCTCCCAGGGTCAGCCTGAGTTGCCCTGTGACTTCTGTCAGCCTGAAAGCTTTCCTAACAGCTCGTAGAGGCAAATTATGACATTTGTCAAAAAAGGCAGGAGGCAACTACACCATATAGCAGAAAAATCGAGTGGGTGAAGTTGGAGACACATTCTGGTTCGATATGAGGAGCTGTTGCAGTCACTGGCACAGTTAGGCCCCCATGCATAGGGGCAATTCCTGCTCAACGCTCCTCAGAAGCTAAGCCATCTGAGCCAAGAGACCATAAATGAAGCAAGGTAGGGACACATTGGGCCTACTAGACAACAGTTTTGGCAGGGACTGTGTAAAAATAAATCAGATTAAGTACTAATGGGTCCTTCCTAGCCTGCCCAACAAGGACTGTGCAAATGGCATTGCTCGGCCTGAGGGCTCAAAGTGTATCTCAAAATAACCGCTTCCTGGCCCACCTGGAGAGACTGCTCAACATGCAGGTCCCTCTATGTTCACCCTGCAGCTTGCAACTGGGTTTCTGCTGTGATCCTTCAGATGGGCGAGTCTCATCTTTCCCAAAGTATTCCCAAGACTTTCAAATTCAGGAGTGTAAAATTAAGCCTTCAGATAGGCTTAATGCAGCTCTGCGTTTTTGTGGTCTGCTCTTGCCATGAAATGCCAACCTGGAAAAGAGCAGACACCAGCTTAGGTTTTCTGGCAGTGCAGGGAGGCGTTATGATGGGAAACCAAAATGGCAGATGCTCCTGTACACAACTTGGCAGACTATATTTGGATCCCCAGTTTGAAAAAGCCCTTAAGACCCAGCCATATGCTTGTATTATAAGACGGTTACCACATCTTCGCAGCTGACAGGACTGAAAATTATCTCCATGATTTCATCTTTCCATAGGGAAAGTAGATCTTGAAAGGACACTGAAAGCAGGAGAAGTGAATAAAGGCAGATGGTCATCCTTTTTAAAAGATGCTATTATCATCAAAATATCTTATACTTTCCATTGTTTTGTATAAAGAAAGTGACTCTAAATTGGCTTTTATCACACTAGGAACTGAGATAAAGCAGCCTGATATCAAAGCAGTTCTCTGAAAGAGAGCCTGCAGTGATAGCTAAATATAATAAAATAAAAATCACTGAATGTGAAGACTTCTAAAGCACACTATAAGAGGAAGAAGGCTATAGGAAAGCAAGAGACTAATTTATCTATTTATAGTTTTAACAAGCGCTGCTGAACTAAAAATTAATTCAAACCATAAAGAGTTTTCCAGCAAGCTAATATTTTCCACATGATGCTTTATTGGCTTCCCTTTTCTATATTTTCCTAGGCACAAGTTTTGTCTTCAAGCGATATTCCAAGTCATTAACATTCATGAAAGCTTTTAGAGAAACGCACTGTATGCCTGTTCCAGTGTTCCACAGATAAACGTAAATGAAGTGTTGTGCTGTCATTGCACACAGATTAGTATCTACATGAATAATATTTTATTATGAAAAGCCTGGTTTATCATAGGTGAGTGTATAAAGGCTGCTGTATAGCTACGATTAAAGGCAATTTTCACATCACACATGTTTAGCATCACAGAAGAATGTTTGTTTTCATCATCTCTGCACATCTTCAGCCATATGTGACTCAAACATACAACTCTTTCTGCAGGTATCAGAACCAAGAGTCGAGCTGTCGTAGGCCTTTATCATGGTCCTGAGGTTTGGCTATTTATTTGTTTAGCACACCAGAGACTGGCTCTCACCCGGCTCTGCCCCGTGAGGACATCTGAGAAAGCATTTCGTTGTCCATCTTGTCCAACTGGACAAGCAGTTGTCCAGGTGAGGAGCGTCAGTCACTGCGTGACTGAAATAATCCGCAGTGAATTTCCTTGCAATGTAATAGTCAATCTAAAATCTCTTTACCAAAGGAAAAGACAAGTTAATGGGTCCTGAAATATGTGTGCTTAGATTAAAAAAAATCTACCACATATTAACACCTCCACAATACCCAGGCTTCTAACATATACCTGCTTTTATCTAACTTCTAAAGCCATTGAAGACTGAGGAACCAAGTAAGAGGAAATCATTTATAGTTAAAAGAGATATGATAAGAGTATTCAATAATACTAATGAATTCCTTATTTAAAAAAGCATACTTCACATCTTTTGTCAAAGAAATCTGATTGTTAGCCAGCTTCCTCCTAATACACAGTATTATTCCTGTGAAAAAGTAATATAGCTCTCCTAGTGATCCCTTCTATTGTTCTGACTACCCGGCCATACTCAATAAGGAAGGCTTTTCTTTTAAAATTACAGGTTTCACCATTTGGGGGCTCTTTTAAAGATCTACAGGACAGGCTCCAAAGAAAACATACCATATCAAACATTCTTCTCCTCTTATTTGTACTGAAAAGTTGATGAGTTTTCAGTTGACTACTGAAATACTGTGACACTAAGTTACAAAACAAACAAATATTTAAAAAGCTGTCCCTCTCCTCAAGACAAGAATAGAGAAAAAAAACAAAACAGGTACTTTTTGTCTTTTCTATTAATAGCATGAGGCCACGAACCTGACCAGGTTCAAGGGCATCCTTGCAGAAGGAAACATTGATTAGAGAGCTGGAAGGACCAGAATGTGGTCGCAGTGTGCTTTTAGGGATTACCAGCTATGTCTTTTTGGAAAGAAACTTCACTGTTTCTGACAACTGAGCTTTACAGAAATGGATTAAAGATGACACATCTCCAATATTGTATCTAATGAAAAACAAAGTACCTATTCTTAAATCAACAGGGAGTATTTCTCACATATACAGAAACTGTATTCTTCCACCCTCTGGTTTACATCATCTCTTTGCAGAAGGTGCTTTGCATTTGGATTTGTATGCCTTTCATTCTAACTGTTAATTATTTACCTATTAGAGCTTTGATATATGCAGTGATGTCCCAGTGTTAACCAATTTCAGCCCCTTGCCATTTTTACGTATCCTTCCAATAGCCATGTGAGGCACGATGCCATGTTCAGAGACTTGCCAAACATCCCACCTTAATCCAGTTGCAGAGCGCAGAGTTAAATCTCGAAGCAGGGAATTGCAATACTCTGCGCTACCTGAGCCCTAACTTCAAAATGACTCTCCTTGCTTCCTTTGCTCCTGACCTCTGCAGGGCTGAAGCTATTCAGGGACTTCTCTCTGCAAAAATACAGGTGTAATTCTTCCAGGTTTGCAACACTGTCTTACTATTAAACCGTAAATCTTAACAACAGAAGCTGCAATGCTCTCATGTACATGTTTGACATGTTTTCTTATTCAGAGGGCCCTAGCAGGTAAAAGATGGATATTGTGCTTATACGGATACAGGGACAAAGTGAACAGGGCTGTAGTAGTCTGAGAGCTGGCGTCTACTCAGGAGCTCTGTGCCTTGGGTACCTATCCCAGGAGAGGGCAATGCAATAAAGATTTACTGCGATCTAATAAAGGCAATGCTGACCTTGATTATGGATCTGAAATTGAATAAACAGGCAATCTATTCTGATCACATGCAAATATTCATTGGAAGCTGTACCTCAAACATTTTTGTGCTTGGTTTGAAAATTTTAGAATAATTCTCACTCGCACACTATAAGCACATGACCGACTTGCACAGAGTAATGCAAGTTAGACAGGGAATTACTGCATGCCCTGTTATTATATATAGTCACTTGTCTTCATTTATTCTCAGGGAAATTAAGTGCTTTCCCTACCAGAGAAGCAGTGGCAGATTTTCCTGCCCTTACAAACTGCAATACCAAATCCTTAGGGCAGACACAAGACTTTGACTGAGTGTGCCAAAGGGCGTGAGCTTCACGGAGGGAGTTCAGGAGTCATTCACAGGTAGGAGATAACAGTCTCCACGGACTGCCCTGCTCCAGTGCTGATGGCTCTGAGCCCACGATGGACCAAAGCCTATCTATCTATCTATCTCAGCCACTGCTTCTCCCTCTGAGTCCCTTTGCCCATGGGCCATGGCCCCGGCCAGCAGTTTCAGTGCACAAGTCCTCTTTGAACTACTCAAGAGCTGAAGTGTCACAAGCCGGCCACAGCTGTGCTAGGAGATGTGCTGCAGCTGCAAGGCCAGGATGCTGAAGCCAGATGCAAGATGGGCTTAGCCATCTAAATAAGCAGCCTGCCAAACAGTTTTTCATCCTTGAGCAAGTCATTGATGTTTGCTTCTCGTCCCTTAGGCAACTCTTGTGGTCCCTCCCAGCCTGTGCTTTGTTAAGGCACACATCTGACTCACTCTCAGTGGTGGAGAACTGCCCAGACAAACAGAAGTGAGCACAGCAGCCGCTGCCATCAAACACTTAGAAAAATGACTACTTTTATTTACTCGCAAACAGTTTATATAAGAGCACTAAATCTGGGCACGTGCAACAGGCAATATGGGGCAATCTTGCCTACTGCAGTTCTGGGGCCTCGGGACTGCAGATGCATATATCATCCAAAAGGAATATCTAAGCAAGCAAAAGGAAATACCTCCTGTAATCACATTGCCATGTTGTAATTATATGCGAATAATGTATTATAAAACATATTGACAATATTCCCCACTTCTCAGCAGCCCTTGGAACACTCACTTTTCAGATATCGTTGAGCAAACAGAAATAAAATCAAATCCTTTGGTGCCCACAAATGTGTGGTTGACATACGCAATCAATATGCAGTTATAAAGAGAAAAACGGCAGGAGTTTTCTTATTGGAGATAAGGAGGGGGGGGGGGAACTTTGTTTCCACCTTCAGCAGAGAAAATAAAATTGATTCATTGGTTACAGTGCAAGGAGATGAGCATCTCCAGCAGAAATTAAGGGCACAAAGAAGGTCACAATACATAAAAATTTCAAGCAGCAGCAGACAGGACTGGCTAAACTGACTGCCATTTTAACTGCAATTGTCAATAAAATGGTCACATTAAGAGGCAGGCTGGATGGTCAAAAGGTTAAGCCAGGCAGGCTGGTAGAGGAAACATAAAAAATGTCCTCTGCCACAACAAAGGTCTGCAGACAGGGCTTCTCCTGTGGCTGTCCTGATGGGGAGAAGGGTGGAAAACTCAGGGTAAGTAGGGGTCCTGATGCCTTGATCTCAGGCAAGCCCTGTAGGACTTGCCCGTTGAAGCCAACGAAGGTTAGTGGCACCAAAAATCATGCCTGGTATTTCTATTACTTCTAGAGCTTCTAATGAATTTCCCTGCAACATTTTCTCTCCATCTCAATTTCCTTCATCCCCAGAGGATATACTATATGCCTTTATGTTGCAGCAAAATATTCTACAGTTGCGAGAAATGAAAGCCATCTGTTCCTTGAAAGTAAAGTGTCTCAGCTAGGATTTTTTGCTTTAGTTTTTTTTTCTTTTTTCTAATTAATACAACTAATCTATTAGCTTGCTTGCATTTCACACACAGCTGAAATACTAAGCATTTCAGCATAAGCTAGGAGAGAAAAAGTTCAATCAATCCAAAATCACTGTTTTTTTCCCTTCCAATTTTTGATTCACAGAAAGTGTTGAATATTTATGTTTACACCAGGAAACAAAATGCACTACTTCCCACTGGGGACCCCCTCTCCAAATCTCCTCTTTAGGAAGAAGTTGCTCACAGTGCTTCTTTCCCTCAAACCAAGTATCACTTCATTGCTAATTACTGTAAATTACAAGTGCAAGGGACAGCATTCCCTTGTTTTCAGAGAAAGAACCAGCTGGGCTGAATGCTACAAACTGGAAAACATAATGTTTGATTTCCCCAGCAGAAACATCCTCTGACTGCTCTGTACATGGGAGTCTGACATAGCGTGAACTGTGAGTGAACCAAAGCTGATGATTCAGACCACTGAAAAGTCAAAAGCCGCAGCAGGAAGATTCAGCATGCTGCCAAGGGGGAAACAAGCATAGCTGGAAAGCTCTGACCTTTTCTTTAACAAACGTAACATGGGGTAAGAGTATGAGTGGAAAAGGACTGTACCATAACTGAGACTTATTGTACACCCAAATTTTTGCTCTGAAAATGGGCTGCCCTTATACTTGAAATCATAGAATCATAGAATCATTAAGGTTGGAAAAGACCTTAAAGATCATCGAGTCCAACCGTTAACCTAACACTGTCAAGTCCACCACTAAACCATGTCCCTAAGCACCACATCTACCTGTCTTTTAAATACCTCCAGGGATGGAGACTCAACCACTTCCCTGGGCAGCCTTTTCCAGTGCCTGACTACTTTTTCAGTGAAGAAATTTTTCCTAATATCCAACCTAAATCTGCCCTGGCACAACTTGAGGCCGTTTCCTCTCGTCCTATCGCTTGTTACTTGGGAGAAGAGACCGACCCCCACCTCGCTACAACCTCCTTTCAGGTAGTTGTAGAGAGCAGTAAGGTCTCCCCTCAGCCTCCTCTTCCCCAGACTAAACAACCCCAGCTCCCTCAGCCGCTCCTCATGAGACTTGTGCTCTAGACCCTTCACCAGCTTCAGTGCCCTTCTCTGGACACGTTCCAGCACCTCAATGTCCTTCTTGTAGTGAGGGGCCCAAAACTGAACACAATATTTGAGGTGCGGCCTCACCACTGCTGAGTACAAGGGGACGATCACTTCCCTGGTCCTGCTGGCCCCACTATTCCTGATACAAGCCAGGATGCCACTGGCCCTCTTGGCCACCTGGGTACACTGCTGCTCATGTTCAGAAATGGCAGTGTAGACATGGGGACAGTGTCCAGGTTGTTCTATCCATGGGATGAATGTGAGAGAGAAACAGGTGAGAAAGAGTCTGCCTCTCTCCTTCCCCCCAGCTGATGCAATTGAGTTTGCTACTAGCATGGGCTCACTGGCCAGGGGCCAGGAGGAAGCAGAGGATCTGATGGAGCACAGGGTCTCTGAGACCCGCTGGCTCCCAGGGATTACCAGGTGGTACGATGGGTCATGCATTTCACCACACCTTGCCTGGGACTCCAGCCCCAAGAGGCTTCTCACAGCATCCCCAGTCTGCATCAGTCCAAAGCAGCCTCAGGGCAAGAGGGGCCAAAGTCACTAGAGACACCAAAGTGTCCCTTTACTGGGCTCTTTAGCAAGCCTTATCGCTCCAAGTGAGTTGATATCCTTGAAGCTCTGCCCTGTCCCTCACGTTCCCCTGCCCTCGATGGTGCCATAGCGCATTCCTCCAAAACAAAAGTTGCCCACAGTTGCAGATGGCCATTGTAATCTCCCTGAGTGACGTAAATAAAATAGATGGATGCAAGCAGACTAATGATCTACTCTAGGACGCTTGGTTATGATGCACTGAAAAGAACAGCTGGTTGTCAGCAACATATTTACCAGGAATTTAAAAGACAACAACAGCCATATAATCCAGAGGATTTAATGAGAGAGTGGAATGAATGCTGAATAAATGCTCCTTTTGATAAAGTCACAAACATTTCGAGGATGCAACAGTGATTTATATTCTTCTGGGAGAAATAAACAAATTAACGATTTCACGGCCTTGTGGAGACCAGATTTTGTAAATGTGAATTTCTGTGTACTTTCAGATTAACCTTTTCTCTCTTGGTATTAGAGGGAAACAAAACATGGAATTTTCAACTTGCAAGAAGCTTCAGATTTCTGGTATTCTGTTCACTTGTTATTCTGTCCTCCCTAAATCAAGTGAGAAAAAATTTGTTGCATGCTCAAAATGTATTGTGGAACAGAATTTCAAACCTGGTCTATAGTGAAACCATGAAATGATGATACCAAAATGTCATGGTTTAATCCCAGCTTGCAACTAAACACCACACAGACACTTGCTCACTCCCCCTCAGGGGGATGGGGGAGAGAATCAGAAGAGAAAAAGTGAGAAAACTCATGGGCTGAGATAAAGACAGTTTAATAGATAAACCAAAAGCTGCACACGCAAGCAAAGCAAAACCAGGAATTCATTCACTGCTTCCCATCAGCAGGCAGGTGTTCAGCCATCCTCAGGAAAGCAGGGCTCCATCACATGTAACCGATACTTGAGAAGACAAAACGCCATCACTCTGAATGTCCTCCCCTTCCTTCTTCCTCCCCCAGTGTATATACTGAGCGTGATGGCATATGGTATGGCATAGCCCTTTGGCCAGTCTGGGTCAGCTGTCCTGGCTGTGCCCCCTCCCAGCTTCTTGTGCCCCCCAGCCTGCTCGCTGGTGGGGTGGGGTGAGAAGCAGAAAAGGCCTTGACTCTGTGTGAGCCCTGCTCAGCAATAACGAAAACATCCCTGTGTTATCAACACTGCTTTCAGCACAAATCCAAAACATAGCCTCATACTAGCTACTATAAAGAAAATTAACTCTACCCCAGCCAAAACCAGCACACAAAATTTTACCTTTGTGGATGTGAAAAACGTTTGAGTAAAAAGTTTAGTTTTCACAGCGCCAAAGTGTTTCCTTGCAACATGGTAGAATCACTGCAATTCACAATGCAGAGTATGACAGTTGCATTTAAAAATGACTTATTATCCAAACTAATACAAACAGGCAGTACTATTGATGGGTAAAATGAAACTCAGAAAAAAAAATGCTCTGTCTGAATTCAGCTGTTGGATATCTTCCTACAGAATTTTCAGATGTCAACAAAAGAGCATTTCCCAACAAAAATCGTTCCAGAAAACGGCTTTGGCCAGCTCCAGGGAATGTGCTGATAACTGAAGGTACAAAGTGCATGAGTCTCAGGCCCAACCTGCTCTTGAGTGTCGGACCTCTTGCATCTGTTCTCCCCAGTCCTCATATTTCTATGCTCTCCAAAGACACAGGGATAGGCAGCATGACAAAGCCTCTCCTGGCTGCAGCAGCAATGCACAGAGCACTGTCAGTTCTCGGCTCGTTAAACCCAAGCATGCAGAAATTGCTCCCTCCATGTGCACCCCCCAGTAACACAAACCATGAAGTTTGAGACTGGAAAGAAGCACCTTGGTGAGTCAGCAGTTTAGGGAGCGGGTGGTGCCTTGTGAATCATTTAGGGAGCAGGTGATGCGTTGCGAATCATGGCCATCACGTTCAGCGTAACAGATGGCTCCAAGCCAGAAGTAAGAGATCTCTCTCCTGTTCCACCCTGTGGGTGCTGGCAGGATCTGAAGCACATCCCATATGGATCCCCTGACCGGATCAGGCTCTCAGGAGAATTTCCCCTCCTGCACAGGTGACTTGGTGTGGGGGACAGCACTGCCCAGATGGCTCTCAGAGGCCTATTACGGGACAGGAAGCCCTAGATACATAACACTACAAATCAGACAATGCTGAAATGCTGGCAGGACTCTCAGGCATGATCAATAGGTAGAGGATCCTGCTATTTACTGACAAAATCTTTTTCTTACTTCTTAGCATAAGAAGATGTTGCTGTCTTTTGCTGAGGTCCTTCCTGAAATGCAACTCCTTTCATCCTGCCTCATCACCAGATGCAAACCTTCAGCTGTAAACATGTAGGATTTTTACTGTGCTGTCATTGCTACCACTGTGCTAAAGGTAGTTATTCTGTACCCCGACTAACTGCTACGAGCATTGCTGTTAATCTGCATTACACAAGCGTTCAGAGCTCTCTGGTCGCTACCCTGAGCCAAGACACGGGCACATACTTAACCCCAAGTAGACTACAAGCCCCACACAAATCAATGGGCCAAGACTTCTGCAGCCCTCAGTACCTGACATTTAACACTGAAAGCAGTATTAAAGCTCTTCCCCTGCCCACAGTATTCAGCTATGTGAAAAGGCCATTCTTTTAGCATTGGCAAAAAGTTCATGAACTCAGCAGGGGAATAGTTTTGCAAATTCACCAGAGTGCCTGTTTCTCTTTCGGTTGGATGCTGAAGGAAGCAATGATCCACATTTCCTACCATGTGCTCCGTTCCCCGAGACAGCTCACAGCCTCCACCTGTTTCCCATACTTGGACCCGTTGTTGCTTATTAGTTGCTACATTACACCTGAAGCAAAGATCAAGACGTTGTTGTGCTGGGTGCTGTAAGCAAAATTAAAAAGGAAAACAATCCCTACTCCCTTCTGAGCATGAGGGAAGGCAACAAATACAACAAGGTATGAGAGTGATAAGTCTTGAGTTATGGAGGAGGATGTGGAAAGAAAAAATCCTTCTAGATTTTCAGTACCAAACTCATTTGAGATAAACTGGAAGAACAATAATTTCTTGGAGGGGAAACGAACTTCATATGGTTAAGTCTGTGCTGCCAAAAGCAAAAGATAAGAATGACCTTTGCTTTTAATGTATTTGTCTTTCCATATCCATTCATAGACCGTGAACCCAGCCTATTAGCACCATTGGTCTAACACTAAAAGTCAATTTGATTTAACCATACTTGCTGGCACTGCAAACTGCCTGACTATCACTCAATTAGAAAAGAGACATTAGCTCAGGCGTTGCCTAGAATCTAGCTGCCCCCTCACCTTTGTAATGTACGCGGGATTCTGCTTTAATTCAGTGTTCTGTAATCACCTGGGTTTAAATCAATCCAGGGTTGTCAAAAGCATATGAGATCAAATGAAAATGCGAAATTTAAAATACAAATAACCATTGAAGGTAGATTTTAACTGCTAGTGCTGTATCATTACGGCAAAGTTGATGTCATTTACAGCAACATTAAAGCAAGTGTTATTAAGAGAAAATGAGGCATTTGTCAATGAGTGTTTTTAGTGTCATTGAAGGTCTCAAAATTAACACACTTGCAATATTTTGACTAAAACAAGCTCATTCAAAGGCTCCTTCTAGCACGTTAGCATCTCATTAGACTTTGAGGATGTTTCAGATTGTCCTTCCTTAACTAGTAAAGGAAGAAATCAAATTCCGGTAAGAAAAGTACAAAACTGCCAAAGTGTGTTATTTGCTGTTGCATATACACTTTGAGATAAAAGTACTCAGAATAGAAAGATCAGCCTTTTTGCCAGAAAGTATAAAACTTAATTTCCATGGTCCCAAAAGGAAATATGAGCCAAATTCTGATATCCCCAGCCATTACTGAAGAATTTTTGATTATATTAATTATCCATTACCTTTTATAGGGCTATTTCTTCAGTGAGAATGCACCCGCTGAGATTAGAGGTCTGTCTCCAGCATCATAAAGTTGAAACAAGCTGCTAGTGAATATCACAGATGGGTACACGTTTATTGTGAGAGCATTTTTTGAATATTCAATTGCCAGAGAAAACTTCTGAAAACCAACCTGAGTTGTTTGCAGACTCCTTAAAAATATATTCCTCTGTCTCTTCTCCTCCAAACACCTACAGTGTCTTGTACATATGAATATCTCAGTACAGAAACATCCAAGGGAAACCCCACCTACTGCACACTATGCCAAGAAGGACAGACAGATTTCCCCCTGCATGGACAGACATCTGGGCTTTGCTCCCAAATACCAGTGCATCACAGGCACCCTTCCTGGACCCTCCTGTTTTCTCCTCTACTGCCTCCCCTCTGCCTCCCTGCCCAAATCCTTGCATTTCCCACCCTCTTTAATACAGAGCTTCTGGACACAGCTGCCTCAAAAAGATGACACTTCTGCAGTACACTGCAGGGGGACTTTCTTACCACAGAAAAACAAGTTTAAAAATTAATGTCTAGTTCTGGCTGCTTACCTTTTGGTGTTCCTAACAAAAGCTCATGTTACACCCAGACTACCTCCCTGCTAAACCTTGCAAATGAAAATGTGATGATGTCAGGGAAAGGGTCATGAGCACATGAAAGGTTTGGGTACAGCTGTGGGCACCCTCATCCGCAGCAGAGCACAAGGCCACACTGCATCACATGAAAGGCCCATCTGACCCAGCATCCTGTCTTCAAAAGCATCCAGAAAGGATGATAGAGGAGGAACACAATGACAAAGCGATTGCATATGCCTCAGGACTGTGACTCAGCAGGTGCATCTACGTGGGCAGAAGCAGACAGGCTCAGCGTACAACCCAAAGAGCCAAAATCAAAATATCTCTGGGGCAGAAAACACATAACAGCAATAACATATATGCCCAGGCGAATACACTCTGCTTAGAAGATCAGCATCTTGCAGGCTACAGTTGGCGTATATCTGCAAGAGAAACAAACTGTGGTCTTATTTAGGGTCTTACACCTATCTACCTGGTGTTAACCAAGATATATACCCCTAACCATTTTATACATTCATTAGAATACAAAGCCCTCCTTCTACTGAGGTGAAATGTCTAAAGAAGAACTACAGGTTTCTTTCCCAAATGGTTTGCACTCATGCTAAGTTATATTTATAGGTCCTAAGTGGCTCGTGCCAAGTAGACAGGGCTGGCATCCTCATTTACTGAAGTCCATATGTGATGAGAGAGAGAGGCTATGAGAGTGCCCTTCCAGCTGGCTCACAGACAGGGTGAGATAAAAGAAAAATGCATGAAGACTCAAGTAATAAGAACAAATGCTTTAAGTTATAAAAGACTGCAATATAAATACAATTGTGCTGAAACACACGTTGAGCAGGCTCTACCCTGCCCCTGCGAGTGCCATCCCTTTTGGCTGAGGAAGGTCTGGCTCTGTGGCTTATTGCTCAATTACAAAGTTAATCAAAGAACTAATTGAGCTCGGTCAGCTTGGTCTTTTGAGCCTTTTCTTATGGATTAACTTTTATTAGAGCTAACAGAGGACATGAGGAAGGCTGTAAAGGGCAAGGAGATGATAATCCTAGTATGTGAGAGGAATGATAGTTGTATGGCATATTTGTGAAGACAAAATTGGGATGATTTATTGAAGATGCTGTTAAACATGAACTTGCATTATTGGATATGGGCTTCCAAATTAAAGCACATGATTAAGTTATGTGGAAAACCAGCAATGAGTTACAGTTCCTGATACTTTCATGCTATTTTTTCTCTAATATGGAGAAGAAAAGTTGTTCTGTACTTCAGAGCAACTAGAATATTTTATCTTTTAAAAATGTTTTGGAGAGCACACATTCTGCAAATGTCTTAGCTCATACTGGATAATGATGAGCAAGCTAAATAGAATTTCCTGCTTTCTAAAATGTAAATATAAGGAGGTGTTCTTTTCTCTTTCTGATGATCATCCTATGCTACAATGGCCTTCCTTTTGGCTATCTAAATTATATTCTCTTGATGAAAAGGAAAGTGCTTATGGGAACTCCCATCACACAGGTACAGAGGAAGAAACTATCTTATTTAATGCACAGCAGCCAGGATTCAAAGGGAAATTATTGAAATTGAAGGTGCTTCCTGGCTATAAAATTTTTGCTCATCTCTGGTATGAGATGAGAGCTACTGCCTGGGAAATACATGGCTAGTGTAAAGTTCAGAGTCAGGCGTTTGGGTACACGCATTCACTTCTGAGGGCTGATGCAAAACAGGACACTTCGGTGGCCCTGATTCCCTCCTCCCAGAAGAGAAGAGTATAATTTCCCACATAAGACAACCTGGGGAGACCTTGACTGAAGTTCAGGGGACAGTTCTTGCCAGCTCTGTGCAAAAATATAGCCCAACAGGCCATAGGTGCAGGATGATCAAAGAAACAATGAGTTTGTCTCTCGAGAGTGAACTAAGAGAGTTTGTCTTACCTAGCTTAGTAAAGCGGAGGCCAAGAGAGATCTGATTGAGCTCTATAAATACATTGGGGTAAGCATCAGGGAGCCAGAAGAGCAATTTAAGCTAAAGAACAATGTTGGCACGAGAGCAAATGAACATTAATTGGCATGAATAAATTTTGGCTGGAAAGCTGAGGGTGATTTCTAGCTATTCGAGGAGGGATTTCCTGGAACAGCCTTCCAGTGAGGGAAGAAAAAAAGCAAAAATAAACAAAAAAAGCAAAAAAAAAAAGCAAACATTGAGGAGATTTAAGGTAGAGGCTGATGCATGCCTGACTGGGATGAGACAGCATGGCCATCTGTGATAGCAGCAGACAGAATTTAAGTGATCCTTTCCTGCCCTACTTTTCCATGTTCATTTTCTTGGTGGGATTACTATTTACAGAAACTACTCCACTTTGCAGTCTGGGATGTTATTGATGCTTTCAAAGAAATGTAAAGATGTCCTAGGAGTGCAGATGCTTGCCTTGGTGATACAAAGCCTCTGGATTTTGGACCAGACCACATGCTCCTGCACAGTATGAGATTACACCTACCACAACCTATATGATTCACTTAAAGTTAAATCTCTGCACGGTACAAACCAGTGGTCCTAAGATGCTAATGTCATGAGAAGAAATATACAGCAGAAGTGACAGCCCTTTATTCTTTAATTAACTCATACAATTCTTCAGCCATATCGTACATCAAGCCTGGCCATAAAAATAACCATTTTATAGTGTGTAAAAAAAGAATAAAATGATTCACAGAGATTGAAGATTCATTTACAGAAAATGTATATGCCTTTCTGAGTACAACAGATTCCAAGCAGGTGCATTACTGTGACCCATAAAACTACTTCGATAACTTATTTACTGTAACTTTGGGTGACAATGTCACAGATTAACGGTTTCGTAAAATGCATAGGTGTGTCAGGTCATCATATTGTTCTTGAAGGGATTTTTTTGGTCAGATGTGTGGTGTGGTGTGTAGCAAATGGCCATTGCAATTTCTTGATGTCCATTATTTTGTCTACATATTGTTAGGATGTAAAATGAGTGGATGAACACCAGAATAATCTGGGCAATTTAAGAAAAACCTCATTAGAATATTTCTCACCTAAACTTTTTACCCTGAAAACTTGAAAGACACGATTTAAATGTAACGTAAATGTGACCAATTTAAAAAAAAAAAAAAAAAAAGATAAAATTTAAAATGACGATGGGAATAAGAACTGAAATGCTGTAATCTCTGAAGAGAACCAGCAATCAAAGTCTAATATCCTCATATTGTGCCAGATAATGAAACATTAAGCTGGAGATAATAAGATTTCTTTCCACTGGATAGTCTTTGGCATAGTTAAACCTATGAATGAACAGCTGAAGTGTTTTATATAAGCAAAAGGTTATATGTCAAGGATTCTGAAGGGTGAAAAAAAAAAATCCCAGCCCATTTACTACAAACTTGATAGAACTCAAATCACTCACTCTCTTTTAAAATTGTGCCGTAATTAAATGCCTTTCAAGAAAGACAGCTTCACCACTGTGCACTGATGGGGATTGGGGATGCAGTGAACACTTTTTACCTAGCTTCCCTAAGGAAACAAAGGCTAGGTAATCGTGCTGTATGTATCCGTACATCTGTGCCTTCATCCTCCCCAGTAAATGCAAAAGATTTCCATCAAATTTGACAAAAAAGCAGAGATCTTAAAGACAGTAAATTCCTAAAAACTTTCACAGAACTGGGAAAGCTAATAAAGAGAGATATATTAGCAGCCTCCCACTGAAGGAACAGATGGGGACGAGTCACCTGCATCAGCCTCCAAGAAGCCAACACTGGCACAAAAAGTCATAGGAAACCAAGCTCAATTCATCCCATTACAGATGGAGCTGCCAGCTCTTTAACATGCCAGTGAGGTGCAATAACACTGGCAAAATAATTACTGCCCTGACTCTCTATGGTGCTGGATTTCTGTGGTCATTCACCTGAGGGGTTTTATATTTAGAGCCGCAAGGAGGGGATGAGTCCGTGGTGCCCGCTATGGAGCAGAAAGAAAAAAACAAGCTTTACACTGTACAGAGAAGTGCAGAAGAGAAATATTTCAGTTGGGATCCTACAAGACCCTATAGGACTGAGACAAGCATAACTCAGTGAAACACACCTCCCTGCCTCCTTGAACTTCACGTGGAAATCCAAGATAATCATCTCGGTAAAATCTATAAAATGCAACACAGGAATTACATACACAGCCCTTATGGATCAATTCAAATGTCCACAGAGTGAGCTTCTACCTCTGAGCCTGACAGGAAGAGGCCCTTGCAGAAGACCATAGAGGAGGACATAGGCAGAATACCCATTCCTCTGTGACTCTCTCCCACCTTCTTGCAGTGTAGAGACAACAGGTTGCAAGTGAGACATTGCATGTAATAGCTACCAATGGGCCTCTCTCCTGCCAATGTCTTTAATCCCTTTTTTCCCCCGAACCTTCTTTTTGACAGATGTTTGCTCACTTTTACAAAAGCGGTATAGATGTTTTGCCAGTTTTCAAAAATGCCTTTGAAACAACAAATCATCAATGCTGTAGCACTATGCTCTATAACAGCAACCTGCTGCACAACGAATGAAAAAAGGATGATCTTTCACACTATTTTTCAAAGTGCATTAAAAAGCTAATGCAATGACATGAGCAGTGTTTTCTCATGGAATAGTTTTTGGATGGATGTTCTCTTTTACATATTTATGAATGCCTATGCTCCCTTTAACTATCATGAATATTCACAGCACATCTCTGCTTCATTCCAAATTACAAAATCCCATCAATTAATCTTTCTCCTTCATCTGCACTTTTGCATGATCCCTTTTGTAGACTAATTGTGGAGAGGCAGACTTGGTCATATAACCAACATCAAAGTCAGGGACAATAGGAGCTAGGTGGATTTTTATTTTCTAAAAAAAGATGAAGATCGTACAAGCTGGATGGGGAAGCATCACTGAAGTGCAGTTCAGGAGTTAACCCACCAAACCACTGTAACATACGAGATCAGACATGGAGCATGGCAGCACTGAATGCAACATTGCAATTAGAACATGGGATGCCAACATAAGTAACATCGTATCACAGACAAATAATATGCTATTCATGGATTGCTGTGCGGATTAACATAAAAGGCAGATTTTTTCTTTTCTTTTTTTTTTCTTTACTTCTGCTAAACTTTTTGCTAAGCAGAATCTCACAGAAGTACTATTCTTTAACACATTAGCAAAATTGCTGAAGAAAACATGCACAGAGAATGTGAATTTACACCTGTAGCTGAACTACTTTTCCGGCAAAGGCAAAGCCAGGTTCTCTCGGGAGCATGTTTGGTCTTTGCAAAACAGCAAATATGTTAGGGTTTTTCTTCTGTTTCTAAAATAAACCACAGTAATGCACAAAGAAAGTGGCAGATGGTTGCTTCCTAATCTGCACATGAAATATCTTCCAATTACAGAATTTGTTGCTTAATGTCTCAAAGTCCATATTAATTATACACAATAACAGAGGGGCAGTACTGAAAATGGCTGGATCTGGTTGTGAGGCTGAACAGTCTTCAGTGTGGAGTTTAATTGTTGTTCCTCATAAAGCAAGTGAAAAGCTCAGACAAAGAAATTTTGCCAGATGGCAGTTGATAACACAACATGTTGTGCTGCTTTTTCTGCTGCAAATTGCCAGGGGAAAAGCAGTCCACAAAATCTCCTGTGGGTTTGAGGATTTGGGATTTTTTTTAAGCATGGGCTAGAATTCATGCTTGCTTTTGAGATGACAACAAGGTCTACTAAGTACCTTGTGAGACTTCAAAATAAGCTATAGGCAGTATTTGAATGCCATAGAGGCCCTGTCCTGATCTTCTGCCAGGGTTAAATACTCAATAGCTTGTTATCGGTCATTGCACTGCAAGAGAATATATTTTCAATACACACATTAAGGAATCAGATTAATTACACACCCACACCCCTGTGAAGCTGCAAACCTGCAATAGAGAAACCAGCTATTTTGCAATGCTGAAAGGAAGAAAAATACCATGGCAACTTTTCTGTGCTATTTAATCACATTTACTGAAATTTTATTAGGTGCTTTTGAAGTAAAATGGCAGGAAATAATCTATAAAAAATAATGTGCTTTTAAATACAAAGGCCTTGAATTTGAGTATAAAAAGGAAACCAAATCTCTAATTTAGTGGAACTAGTATGATTAAAAATAATTACATTTGTAAAGTGAACATTTGGAGAAAAAAAGGATTAATGTGCTTAGTAATAACATCCATCTAATTTGTATAATGAGCATTTTCATCTGAAGCCATGTTTCCATTCAAAATATGAGGAGATTAAAAAGGAATGACTCAGAGTCGTTAGCATCATCTACCCATATTTACATCAGCATCCTGATTCTAAGTATGACATGGTTTTATGGCTCTGTTTGCCATTCCGTCTTTACAAAAAACCAAGAACGACAACTTCTAATTAAATTTTTTAATTTATAAACTCACATACATGCCATGAAACATTAATTGTGGCAAATCAAAAGAAATACTAGACATTTAAATACTGATTGCTCGCCATGTCAGCAAAAGCACAGAAGTTAGCAATCTATGTGGATATAAATTAATATTCATTAGAGCTCTATTAACTTCCCCTAATCACAGCCTTGGAAAATATTATTTTGCCTTTCCGGTGTGGTTATAACTTTAGATTGTCAGTTTATTTTTTGCTCCATCCCAGACTGCCCTCTCTCTTTTTCTACAAAGGGCTTGGTCACTATTTTCATTTTAAGTAGTGGATGATACTGAACCAAACACTATAGCTCTTTGAGTTAGCCTCCTAACAGGTTTCACAATGAGAATTCATTAAATCTAAAGAAACAGAGATGATGTTGCTTAGAACATGCCTCAGAAAAAATGCAGTGTGTGAGACCTGCTGTCTCAGAGTCCACACTGCTCCCATGGCATGGCAGGAGCATCTCTCCCTCTCCAGGACTCCCCGCCTTGGGTACTACGAGGGGATTGGCGTGGCCTGGCCAGTGGCTGGGCTAGCAAACCAAGCCCTGCTGCAGGACAGAAGACACTGGCCAGTGCCATCCCAGAAAATATGTTGCTACAATCTGGGGAATGCATGTGTGCCCCTGCCAGGTGACTGATGCCATCTCCATCTCATGTGCCTGTACCCAAGTCCCATAATCTCAGTGCTCTGTGTCTCCCACCAAAGATGAGTCCTGACTCTGCCTCAAAGATGGATAACAAACTGACTCCTAGAGAAGGCATTTCACTGCCTTTGGTCCTCTTTCAAATTAGCAGGTTTCCACTAGCTTTGTAAGTGACCTGAAAACACTGTACACTACCAAGATACCTGCACTGAGATGGCATTTGAAGGTTCACAGCACCTAGACAGCCCTAAGGGCCCCATAGGTGGTTAGGATAGACATCACCCGGCACAGACACTGCAGAGGGTCTCAGAGCCTCCTTGCTTTCCTGCTGAATCCTGAGGTGCACTGCACGTGGCACACCAGTCTCAGAAATACAGCACCGTGCTTCACCCAAGAGCTTATTCATGCTTTACAGCCACCCTGTACCTACATGTCACCCTTCTTCCTGCTGCAAATACAGTAAGAAGTGTCTGAAGGAGTTTTCCAGTAAAGCAGCCACTTAACTCACTGAAGGTTGCCCTCATGATGCCTTAGTGCTTTATTAGTTCCCCATAGCTGCTTAAAGTGAATAATTAACAACATCCACTACAAACCCCAAATTTATCCAAGTCTGGTGGGCAGGGAAGGAGGATGATCCAGAGAACAGGCACAGGTCAGCTCTAGCTCTAACTTTTGCATTCCTTCCTATTCCCTATAATTTAACTATTCCTATAATGTGTATCTCTGATCTAGTTCATTGCATTTCAGGTCAAATTCAAGAGAAATTCCACAGAAAAACTGAGCCTCATTTGTATTACTTCTCTAATGCAGTGGTTACTTAGAATAACTTCATTCTCATGCACTCCCTAAAGGTTTTTCAAGCAGAATATGTGGTTAAATTTGCAGCAGAATTTGCTGGCTAAATGAATGGAGAGGAAAAGAAACCAGTTCACATTCAATCCAAATTACTGTAAGGCACCAAAAATGAGAATTCTGTTCTCAGTTCTCATTTTTCAAGGAGACTTCAACAGGAATTTTTTTTTTTTAAAAAAAGGTAATTCCCACAAACTTTCTCTAAGTGTGTCACATTCTGTTTTCTGAATGTATAATAACACTGTCAAGCTTGCAGACTTATTAAACAAGACAAGGACATTGAATTTCTCCTGTGTCTCTAGCCTTGTCTATGCCAGAAAAGTTTAAGTGGTTTTTATGTTTGCTGACTGAGCTGGTTATAACTGTCTGTGCTCCCAGCACTAAAAGACTGAATGCGTACAAGAGAGTTGCAAAAACATAATCTGATAGTTTATGTGTTAGATGCCCAAGGTCAAGGGTGCAAACCCCTTAGTCTGAGTGGTGCATCAATGGAAAATTAATGGGGCCGTTAAATGTTAAGAGGAGCTTTAGTCATGTTATTGTGCTCGGTACTGGGGCACAGGGCTGAGATGCTATAGAGGGCAGAGCGGATGATCTAATGTGTCCTCCTGGCCTTCAAATTTATGAAAATGAATAAAGCCTGAATTTAAACTTTCATTTTGGTATAAAAGTGCCTTCTCCAGTTTGAATCAAGTTGTGTGGAAATATTGCTAAACTTATCTGAAATAAGAAGGCCCCAATTTCAGCTCTGCAATGTTTTAACTGTATCTTACTGAGACAAACTTAAGAAATTTCTCACACAAGCAAACCAGTAAAATCTTTCCTTTAAAGAGTAGCCCATTGCTGTTCAGGGTCTCTTCAGCAGGGATCTGCCCCAGCTATATGAGACCCAGTTTAACCAGCTGAGCATTTTGGCAGATGATCTGGGGTGCTCCTCGCCACAGTCCTGTGAGCTGTCACAGCCTGCTCTCCTCCCTGGGGTTGTGCCACCACCCTCCCGCTTCCTGTGGGATGATGACAAGTGGCGACCCTTGCTGCAAGGACATCATCTCTGGCAGAGGTGGGAGGAGCAGCATCTCCAGCCACCACGAGCCTGTGAGACCCTGCAGAGCAGAGGGTGCAGATCCACTTCTGATGGCAGAGCTGATGGTAAAAGTGCCCTCCCCGTGCTGCCAACCCCCATTCTTCCATCCAGACAGCATTGCTCTTAGCTCAGACCGTTTCTATGATCCTTTTATAGAATAACCCTGCAAGAAGCTCTCCTGCTTCTTCTGAGGGGCAACAATTTGCCACAGCTGAGGTGGAGGAATTTCTTCCACCAGGTCTGCTGCCACAGAGACCATATCCTTCACATGCACTGCAAGATAAACAGGGGTGCTTATTGCTGCAGTACCCAGTAAAGTTTCTTCTTTTCTTCCCACTATTCTTTCACAAGCAGAGAGGAAAAAAACCCAACCCCCACATATCTTAGCTTCTGCTGCTGTTTTGCAGGTATAGTTCCCTTTAAGAAAAAAAGGTCAGCCAGGGTAGGAAACTAGACTGTCATTACTAAGGTAAGACAAGGAAGAATCTGTCATGGCCATTATTCAACTAATCAGGGATAACATCAACGACCTCATTCTGTCAGAAAATATGTACAACAATGACCTCTTCCTTTATCAGGAGCAATGGGATACGACAGCACAGCCATTATTTCTGTGTAGATAAGAAAGCGTCCCCCCACCCCTCCCCTGAACAGTGATGCATGCCCATAGCTTTTTCTAATGTCTCCCATTTCTCATGTCTGGTATATTTTGAGTCTGATATTAATATTTTATTTGAATAATCTTGTAATAATTTACAGACGTACCTCACTAATGAGAATTAATTGTGGATGGTGGGATATGGTGTTAATTTGGGGAGTGCTGGCAGCCCCAGTTACTTAGGAAAGGACAGATGGCGAGTGTGGCCTTGCTGCAGTTTGGCTGGGAAACATGCACACAGGGTAATCGAACCACCCCGTTGTACAAACTCCTCAGATAATTGGTAGTGGCTTAAAGCTTTATTATTCTAGTTCAGAGTCCATGACCTGCATCTCCAAAGTGATTAATAAATTTTAAGCCATTTTAATAGATTTGCAAGGACTGTTGTAATTTTACAGACTTATGCTCTGCATAAAGCCAGGCCGAAGATCAATACCAAATAATCTCTGCATCGACCCCGTAATTCCTGACTGAGCACTAGCAGTTTCTTTAGAAAGATGTCACAGCAAGAGATGGATCATTCACCCCAACTTGAGGTTAGTTGTTCCTTCCCTGTTAAACATTTTCACTTTATTTATAGACTCATTTTGGCCAGCTTCATTTTCCAGCCAATTATTTTCATGATGCTTTTTTTCTAGAGATTTCTAGTATCAAAAATCCCTGCTGCACTTCCCCCTAACTCTAAAGTCTTTTTGCAGTTCCTGTTTGTGAGAAGCTGAGTGGCAAAGATGTCATGTGAAATCAATGAAGCCCAGAATTTGGGGAAATGAACCCCAAATTGCCTCTTTTTTTTAATCTTTAGTGGACAAGAAAAGAACTGGAAGGCTGAGCAGCAGGAGGCATGTGCAGAGAATCCCTTCACAGTTTTTAAATTGAGTTCCTTAATGTCATTCTCATTAAAAAGTTTTTCCTGCCAAATGCTGTTTGCTTAGGGCTTCAAACTGTCTGCATTAATGATGAGTAACTCTTCTGCAAGGTATTTACATGTTGCCTTGTCACTGCTACAGACAGCAATTTTATAAAGTGTGAGAGAAAGAAAGAAGGAAAACTTGGGGAGTGAATTCACAAATTGGGCCTCTGTACTCACTGCAAATGACCATGTGATATCGCAGGACAAATGCTTTCAGCATGTGGATCAGTAAAACATCCCTGTGGGCCTATTATAATGATTTGGCACAGGTAGGTTTTTGCAGAAGTCGTCAACTCACATTCTGTTGACTTCTTCTCTTGCGATGCTCAACACCTTTCCTGAGACACCATTTGCTGAGATACTCAACACCACCTAGCCAGTGGGAACTATCGTGTGCATTCCTGGATGCATAATCTTGTGTTGACTACGCTAAAGAGGTAGTTCAAATCAAGCAATGGCACCACAGAATCTCACCTGCCCCATGCAACTTGATTGTCCCCATTATTATTTTTCACTCTACCAAGTCTATTATTTTCAATTTTTTTTTTTCCAGCAAAGGTTGGACTGTTTCTTCCAGACCACAGGAACAGATAATGTAGAATAATCACTCCAAAGAGGTTCCTGGGCGACCCATCAGATATGTGATCATTTTGTTGCTGACTTCCTGTTTACTAATGCTTTTGGGTAGCTATCAGTAAACACACTTGCAATTGGTTCAATAGCAGAGAGATGCAAGATGAAGGAGATGAATGTCAGTATTTTGCAGAAATCCACAGACATGCTGACATCAGGTATAACCATGTTCAAGCTCCCTGTCAAGGACAGACTCGTGCTTCTTCCCAATGCTAACAGTTCATTTTAGCCCCAAAGCCAAAGCTCTCTGAAGTGGGAGAGCCAAGGTCACACTGAGCTGGACGTGACCAAGCAAGAAACAGCTCAGCTCACTGTACTTTGAACTACAACCCTGTTCAAACCAACAGTGTGAACAGCAGTGTAAACCATGGGACTTCACATGCTAATGTCCGCTTCCACACCTGCAGTCCCCCAGGCACCCAGAGACACACCTCCCTGATGTGCTCCTGCCTTCCCCTACCTCTTTCCTCCCTCCAGCACTGGCCATCCCAACTCCCAACATCTCAACAAGGCAGCATGCAGGCATTTCCTTTTGTTTCTACTTCTAAGAGGCCTTATAAGACCACAAATGCTCACAAAGCACATCTACTGATCAGTTCAGGCCTTGACTACCCCAAAAAAGCCTACCCAGAGAGGATAAACTGTCAGTCATTTGTGAAATGAAAGATGCAGGTTCAATCTTACCCACTTGCACTCTGGCTATACTTTTTATTAAATGTCTGCTGGATAAGCTACACAAAATTAAGCAGTGCTTGGAAAACCACATATGAACTGGAAAACACAAAGCCACTGCAGATGCCCAAATCAACTTCTTTCACACCAATTATAAAACCCCATGCCAATGTGCAGTCACAACAGGTTACCAATTACTCACATTTAAACACTGAGCAGGAACAGAGGATATATATTTTTCAAGGCTAGAGGTAAAAAAAAAAAAAAAAAAAGAACGGTGAATACACAGGCTGTGTGTGCTGCTGGTACAATTTGTTTCAAGTAGTACATTAGATAGGCAACAGGTGTATTTGTGGCAGTCACTGTGGTCCCTGCTGACCTGAAAAATCTGTGAATCACTTAAACTGCTTTGGTTGTTGCACTATGGGTGCAACTTCAGTGTAGTTTCTGGAAATTTGGCTTGGCTAAGCAGAGACAGGCAGCACCAGGTTTGGAGAGATGCATATGCAGACCCGCCTGCCGGCGCACATGCTGACCCCACGCATTGTAGATTCCCCAGTTTGGGCAAAATGAGACCGATCTAGCAGCAGCAGAGCTATATCCTGCATAGACAGATTTTCTGCATCACACTAGCTGAATGACACACTTTTCAAGATGAAATGGACTATCCCTGCAGGGTGCTGCATGGTAGTATAAGCATACTCGGAGCTTCAGCAAGCTTTGCAATATGCTCTGTTGAGTACGCACTTACTTGAGGTAGACACAGCCCCTCTCCATGGAAAAGCAAGGGATAGATGGAGAGCTGGATGGGCATGCAGAAAGAAAGCTGGCCAGAGGGTGAGCGTGTGTTTATACAATGTGCATTTGTACATATGCTGTTAATTTTACTGATACCCTTTAAAATTGAGTACATTTGCAATACCAGCTATGTACCACCACAAGCCACGTGGAGTAAATTCTGAAGAAATGAATTAAAAATGCAGTTAATTTTTCCATGGTTTAGAGCTACATTTTACTTGCTATACAGATTCCCAAGGAGACTCGTTTGAGAGAACTAATGAAACATTAATGCCTGCAAAATATTTTTAAGAGTGGTACTTTAGGAACTATTTGGCTTTGATGAAAGGTTTGACTGCCTGATAACCCCAGAGCCTGCAATTATAGTACAATATTTATAAATGGAAGAGACATTTACAGCCTCATAAAAGCTTCTGTTTATTGTTATCAAATTGCAGTGTTGCACTGAAACATTAATATGTAGCTTAACCTGTTTCTTGTAGCTTTGTTATGTGAACAGATTAAGTAGCTGAGCAGGCATAATGGGCAGAAAACTAGCAAATGCCAAGTGAAAGGGATAATGCATGACAATGAAACAGGACAGTCCAAACACTGATACCAAACCTGTGGCCTGCCTTTGGCTCTTGAGATATCCAGTTTAAGAGCACAGACAGGTTGCAGCTCCAGTGCAATGTTTCCTGTGAACAAGAAATTGATTTATGCTGACTGAATCCTCTGAGGCTCTAGGACACAGCACGGATGACAAATCTCACTAAAACAGGTCTGATCAGAGTACTGGGGAGTAACTGGGCCAATACATTCCCCTGGACATCCTCTTGCTTAGCAGATGTCCATCCATTTCTCCCTTGGCCCCAGCACTGACTCATTCTGGCACCCTGCTCTGCTTCTGCTCCGCCTTCCAGTATGTACAACTACAAGGACTGAATAAACCTACAAGAAACAACATCTTATCTGACTGGGTAAACTCATAGGAGGATCTTGTACTGGGTAGGGTTTGGTGTGGGAGCTGGGCGATAAGCTGTCCTGGATGTCTTTGAAAGTTTCCAATGCTCAGGCAAGTGCCTTGGAAATGCAGCAACCAACACAGCAGGACAATGGAAAGAGGATGTGGCTGTGAAAACTTTTTTTTCCCCTGTTCCACCTGATTAAGTAGCACAGTTGACATAGAACAGCAGCCTCTGATGCTCTGTACAGCTGCTGGTGAATCAGAAATAGTGTGACACTTTATTTTCCTCTCTGATGGATGTATATCCATGGCAGTCTCTGAACAAACGTATTTAAATTTAAAACATTATGAGTTCATAAAGGAATGCAGAACTGACATTGATGCTTTTATTGCCAAATCAGCTTAACGTATACCCTCTCTCCTTCAAGGAAAGTCTTGATCAAACAGACTATGCAATGTGATGTGAAGGTTAATGAGTGTAGTTCTTGTCTGGCTAAAATTGGCAGAAAAATGCCACAGCGGCTGCTTCTTCCTTTGAGATCCCTAAGGTGGCTCGTGAAAGTTGTAGTTCTTTGCCCTGCTCGTGGCCCAAGCTCCTACTATGAACTACATCTTCCTTAAAGCACTGTGGCTATGTTGGTGGCAGGCTGTGCTGTACAGTTTGGGTACATGTATTTTAACATAGTGTCTCTTTGGAAATACCAGTACTTCAGGAGACCCTGTCCAGACGAGATGGAAAGGGCTGGAAATACAGGTTACCAAAAGAGTGCACAGCTTGACCTCTTATTGCATTAGCTTGGAACGAAACCCTCTAGATCCCTACAATTTCAAATATTGAAAGTTACATGAAATGGACTTTTCAGCTTTTCCACTGGAAATAAAATGCCTTTAACAATCTAGCAGGAATCATATTTTCTGCTGAAATATCTTTTGGATATCAATTTCCTGGCCAGCTCTATGAATTCCTAATGAATTCCTAAGAAACCAGTCTTCCTAAATCCCATAACTATTTTGGAAATCCTCTTTTTTTTTTCTACCCACTGAGAATGAAGATCTTGTGTTCCATATTTCAATTACCTTTTTTGCTACAACCTGTCAGGCAAAACATCAGTGAGACACTATAAAGGTCCTCAAAGTCTTTTCAGCATATACATCTCAGGGCCTTTAATACAGCTAGCGCACATTCTGCGGGAGGGCTTTATGTTCCATGTTCAGCACTCTGGATTACGAGAAGCAGCAAGTCCTGCAGACCAGAGGTGCAACACGCTGCAGAAGTGCTCCTCATGGATATACCTGTAAAGAGCTGAGCAAGGTAATTGCAGAAAATTGTATGCCTCAAACTCTTCCACAGGCTAATGGCAAGAAAAAAATGAATGGTGGAAGTCATTAAAAAACATGAACTCAGTTGAAATATTCACTTTTCTTTATGGAAGGACAGAGGTTCTAGGAATAGCGTGAATACATATGAATATATAAAGCTAACTGCTGAGCTGCCTATTCCAATGTGGGTTAAACCTAGCTAAAACAGAACGGCTTAATCACTGGTCTTCATTTACAGTAGAGAAGACAGCAATCCTCAAGTCATGTCCATGCAGCAATACAACTGGACCCAGTCAGGAACCTAAAGGAGCACCTCCACTGCCACACACCACTGGATCCCACCATGGATGTGGATGATCAGAACAAATTCTCAGATTTATAGGACAACAGGAAATAAGGCTGGAAGAAACTCACAGTAATTGTCTATCCATCTTCCTTCCCATCCATCTTACAATCCTTAACTATGAAATGTTTATGTCTCATCCTTGTCTTCGTATTTAAGGCTTAGTATCTTTTCTTCCCTTCCTTAAGAATCTACAGACTTAATATGTGCCATTTAAAAAAAAAAAGGAAAATATTCTTTTGGCAATGGTAATGCAGACATATAAATCTTAACTGCCTTTTCAATTCCTATACCGCATCCTTTTAGACTCGCTCCCTGCTGAAACCAGCATGATAGCTGCAAAATTAAAATTGGTTCTTAGTTTGGAGACCTTTGAGTTTTGATACTCTAGACTTGCATTTTCAAACTTCATGACATTTATACCAAGGCACCAGAGTTATTTGAATTTATTTTTCATTGTCAGTAAAAGATCCTTCAATATATTAGGTCGTGATTAATTTGAACACAAGTCCCTGAAACAGAAGAAAAGCAAAGCGAATGCTTCTAAGTCTTAAGCTTTAGTACTAAGCAGCTTTTTTGTAATGGAAACATTCTACCTTTTCTACAGCTTATTTGAGAATTTTAGGAAGATGGAGATGTCCTTGTCCATATAAAACCTTTTCTGATCATCTCAAACCCCCCAAAATTAGGTTCTGATTAGTTTGTTTCCTAGTGGTCAAAGCATTATAAAGCCGAGGTTTTACAAATGTCACACTGTCACCCCATTTCAATGCTGATATGACACTTTGCCCAAAACGGTTTGCAATGAAGACCAAACACATAAAACTTTACTTCTAGCTGTAAGTACAGTTTCCATGTAGCTTAGACCATGACCTAAATGTGCACACAGAGTGCCCAGAGATGCCCGCTTCCAGTTCCCACTGTTAATTTGATGCTAGCTCACTTGTGGGTACCAAACTGCTGTCATCTGCATAGATACATTTGCCAGCTGTATTGACTCTACATTCTGCAGTTTCCCTCCCTTGGCAGCTGGAAAACAGTTGTCTCCCGAGCACAGACAGCCCATCCTTGCAGAACATAGAAACCATCCCAGCTCTGGCCCTCCTGGCTGAGGAAACCACAGCCCTCGATGCTTACCTCCTCCTGGGAAAGGGCCCTACACACAGTGGTAAGATCACTGGCTTAGCCTGGGTGACGGCAGCAGGGACACAAAGGTGTCACACCTGGCAGATAGCTCCATTGCTGTGCTCATTTCAACAGCAATTGCTACCGCCAGCCCTGTGCCACATAAGCTGGCCCCGGTGAGCAATACACACAGCAAAAGGAGAAAGCTCTGCTAGCAGCAGGGTGAGCTGAGGCCATGCCTGGGCCTTGGAGACAAAGAATAGAGATGAAAATATGATGGGACTGCAATAGGCTCCACCCCACAAATTCCTCCAGCAGAAGCTGGCAAACAATTACTGCAATTTACAGCTGCCAGCCCCAAACATAATTAATGTGCAATTGCAGCCAGATGACCATCTTAAGGGAGAACGTGGTCTACTTAGCTCACTTACCCATAGTAAAAGGACTTTATTTTTAGGGATCACTGCTAATGGCAGACAGTTTCTTGGGGGCCATCAGGACTTAAGCAGATGTGGGAGCAGATGGCAGGACAATAATGCTTTTTTGGATGATTGACTAATACCTTTTGCCAAATGCCAGTGGTAATAAAGATATTTTGCCCATCTTAGATCAAGCGACAAGGAATTTTCATCCCAAGACGTGACAGGAGTTGAATTTTACATTTCTTTGTGTGTTTGTAAGCACCAAGAAGTACCCATGAACTGTACTCAACAATGCTTTTGCCTTCTTTCCCTCCATCTAAGAAATTGTAGTTCTCTATATATTTTGAAAAGGTAATACAAATATTTAATCAGTTTTGTCATGTCTCAACTCTGTTGAAAGCAGGATGACATATACCAAAGCAAGGGAGTAAAATCTGTCCGGCAGAAGAGAAAATTTATGGCTGCAGTTTTGCAGAGGGGTCCCTATGATGCAGTAAACGGCAAGAATGAAGCATGAAGAGTTTATTAAAGCCATAAGAATCCTGAGATGAGATTACAGCCTTTATACTCTGCCACGCTTCAGATTTGATAACGCATGTCTCCCACCCACCCCCTCCCCCTGCCAGCTCTCCTGGAAAGGCGGAGAGAGGAAAAAATCCACAGTAGATTGATTTTGATTTCACATGTAGCATTCTCATTAATTCTCAAGGCATCAGCTCACGCAGATCAAAGTGGCAGAAGACGCTGACATCAGCTTTCATATCTGAGAGCTTATCACTCCCTGATGATAAAATTGTGGGATTATCAAGGAGTGCATCTGTCTATAGCTACTGTAAAAAGCATTGTGACATATAAATGCACAATGTGACACCATTACTGTATCATCTTTACTGGAACACTTAGCAAAACATTTTCAGTGTCACCAAATGACAGTCATGCCTTTGATTTTATTTCTCAGTTTTGTAGCCTTGGAAATTATAATTTGGGGGTAGCATTTTTTTTTCTTTGTTCTGGCTGCCCCCAGCTCTGACATGATCATCTGCAATGGAAAATGTGCCATGAAAGATCTGGACTAGCATGGCCAAGGAATTCTTCACCTTTTTCAGACCTGCTGATGGAATGCCATTGTGACAGCAAATGATCCCTTAAAAACACCATTAGAAATGCATATTTTATCATTCCAAGGTTTTTTTTACATTTGATTTGCTCCTACACAGAACCTCAGGAGTAAGAGACATGACGTTCCCTGGACTTTACACAAGCTATGCCCTCTCATTTGCTTGTTTTGTCAGCAGGGGAGACAAGTCAAGGAAAACACTGTATCTTTCTTTAGTCTTCCTCTTTAATGCAGAGGACTGATACAGTCTTAAGAGCTCTTAGTGCATTAAATAACTGGGAAAACAATTTCCAATAACCATGGAGTGTAACATCCCTGGTACTTGGGTTTTGACAGCAGAGACAGGGGTTGCAAATTCTCTGTTATGCAGGGATAACAGTTACATTCACAGCCACTTTTCTTCCCTCTTCTATGTCCTACCATGCAACAATGAAGGCTTAGGGATGAACTCACAACAGGAATACAGGCTATCTAAAGAAGCTTGGACATTTACCTAGACATTTCACTAAAAGCCTGGTTGGTTGTACTGCTCTGAGTAAGTTCTAGAGGAAACAAACCTGTAGCATTTCTCCCCATTCTGGGAATCATACGGGAGGGCAGATCCATCCTTTCTTTGTAACTGTGGTACCACGAAAATGTACCTCACCAAAAGTCAAAATGTGTTTACAGATTACAAAGACTGTAAAAGTAAAGGTAGAAAGTACACTTGTAGCACACCTCATGTAGGTTTGCTTCTCACCAACCACTGGGGCGGGAGAGGGAAGGCTATGTTCTTGTTTAGCACAAACCCAAATCAATCCAGAAGTCTTCAGTCAGAAATACTGCATGAAGACTAAACTTCAAAATGCAATACTAACATCAAGCTGTTCTGATGCTTTTAATACATAGTCCTCACCCTCAAAAAGTCATGCGTGAGCAGTCCCAATGAATTTTATTTTTATGGCTCTAACCTTGGTCATGCCAGTCGTTACAGCCTACCAACTCAGACAGTGCACACCTGCCTGCTACAGCTGCTTCTGCACAGCTGCATCATGTAAAGCATTGCATCTCCACTCTATCTCAGTGTTTTTCTGATCTCAGTGTTTCTTTCATCTGAGAGAGAGCAAAAGAGTTACTAGTACTTGTCAGGATGTAGATCACCTACCTCATAGTGAGAAACTAAAGACATTTGATTAGGTTTATCCAAGACAAAGGTGTGATTCAAAGGCAAGAGGTTTGCAGTAGAAGCAAACTGGAATTAAGAGTCATGTCCTCAGGGACAGGGCAAACCACCTGCAAATGAAGGCCATATGCCACTTCAAACAATACAGTGTAGGATAAATTGCAGACCAGAAACAATAAAATCACAATCACCATCACAATAGTTCATCCTGATATTAAAATGACCTGTTACTTTATGGGTAAGTCTTATCAAGCTCACTGTACAGAAGCTATTTGTGTTGCTCATAATAGTGTGTCTCTGAAGGCTTTGAGCTGGCTGTGGGCTACAGAGCACACTCAAAGAGTGCACACATCCCAAAAGTGCACACATCCAGATGCCCTGGATGTTAGCCCAGGCTGAACTCCATAGCTGTTGGCTATGCTACCTAAACTTCCTTTGAACTAGCCCGTTCACCATATCTACCCCGAGTATCCTAAGGAATCATTTAGATGAATGACAAAAACAAGCCCTTTCCAAGGAAAGGGATCAGCCTTAGCAATAAGAAACAAAGAGAAAGCCCAGCTGGCTGATTAATGGGAATAGGAGTTTGGTTTGTGATTAGAAATAATAATATGACAGAGAAAAAAATTAAAAAAAGAAAAACCAAAAAAAAACCCCAAAATACAACAAACAAACAACAAAAACCGAACAGCGATGAGTGCTATGCTAGGATAACCTGAATAGGAATTGCATAAAATGCCTTTTTGGCAAGTCATTGACCACCTCCTTTATATATGGTGTGAGGTCGTGATCACCAAAACACTGAGTAATGCATACCTTTTTTCTTTAAATGCAAAGAAAGAGCCTGTGATACAAGACCAATATGCTGACTACTTAAACACATTCTAGACGGAACTCAGACTGAAGACTTAATGAAGAAATACCACCCAGCAGAAGTAATAATACATCCTGTCAGTACTTGTAACAGTCCAAAAGCAATTTATCCACTAGAACTAGAAAATACTTCTACTCAGTGGGATCTTCTGACATTTTGAAATGCATTTGTATTGTAAAATAGCACAAGAGTTGAGATTTCTTGTGAAACTTAAAAATTGGGAAATACCAAAAGGCTGTGTTTTGATAATATTGAATCTTTTTGTTTAAAAAGACAAGAGGATGTTTTAAATCAACATTGAAGCAGTATAAAAGAAAATAAAGAGCATTTTAGCATAAAATGAATGTTATAGTACAAAAGTCTCAGTTGAATTAAATGAAATAGTGTAGAAATTAAATGTTTTAACTCATTGAGACAAGCAATTCAGCATTACTTAAATGACGTGAGCAAGCTATTTGCTTCCACCACTTCCCATTGAAAATGGCATGAAAATGTAAATGCGCCCATGAAATTTCTGCTTTGCTGAAACTGCACTATTCCAGCAGAGAAACCTCCTCTCATTTGGCAAAAGGATTTCTTTGTCAGCTGCGGCAGGTGAGGATCTGCTAAGCTGGATGAAAAGAAAAGCAGCCACTGAAGACACCACTTGGAATTTTAAAACCTAGATCATCCCAAGTCTCTTCTATCCATCAAAAGGTTATTACTGAACCTGCAAAATGGTGTGTGATTAAAAGGTCAAGCTTTTAAAGGAGTGCACATTTTAATGCTATCAGTAGTGAACCTATTGAGTTAATGCCCATATTAGGTCACCGAGTCAAGTATTCTAGCCTAGTAATATTTATAGCCAAGCAACTGAGTGAAGATATTTGGCACCTACACAGTGCACTACTTGAGCATACACCCTACACACAGGAGATGGCAAATAGCATGGCTGTCAACTTACGGAAGAAAAAAACCAAGATGCAGAGGGGACTTGCTGCCACATGCTTGCCCAAGATGACTCTGAATCTCATGATGCTGGGAACTTGACTCAGCAATCCTGGCAGCTGCCCCTTCCAAGACGCAAGAACGTAGCCAACATGCAGCCCTGAACTGAACAGCAGAAAGGCTCTTCCACATCTCCAAGAATGTTTTACGGAGAAGAGACAGGAGAGAGGGGATGCTACAGCTCACGGCGCTACCATGGACCGACTCCAGGAGACCAAAGGTCAGTCAAGACAGCAGACAAACATGATTACCAATACTGAACACTGTTTTCAGATTTTTTTTTACACTGAATTTTCACCCACAAAAGTGGTGTCTTTTTAAAGACACTAATAATATCTGAATTTTCAGTTCTTGTAAAGAGTTTGCTGCTATGTTAAGAGTAGAATAAGTTCATCCGGACAGTCATGAAAGTGACCCCAAACCAAAGATTTCAAACTCCATGTTGCAACTTTTGTGCCTTATGGGTAACTCATTCCTATTCTTTCTGTCTTCCTCTCCTGTTCGGTTTATTTTTTATAAGATCTTTCAGGTTTAAAATTGGATTAATGACTAAAGAACCTTCCTATTTTTTAACCTGTGTGAGATTTTTCAATATAAGATGTTTGGTGACCTTAATTACTCTTGACAGGATTTGTAATACATATCTGTTGAGATAATTCAGTTGCATTGTTTTAGGTGCTCTGTCTTAATACCACTCCGTATAATTACTTCTGAAAACATTAATCTCTTGTAAACCTGACTTTTGTTTTCATTTTGTTGCCTGTTTGAAAGCCATGCACACTGAAATGATCTCATCAGCCTTTGCAAATTGAGAAAGAAAATGCTGTAAAATATATATTTCATCCTCTTCTTGATCAAAAAGATTTATTTCTAAAAAGGTTCCATATTTTTATCTTTTTGCTCTGCAGAACTCTCTTGTGAACACCTATGTTCTGGTACAATACCAGAACTGCAGCCAATTTATATGGATTTCCAAATCATACTACTTATAACATGGCCCTAAAATAGCTTCCTCTAGATCCAGTGCAAATACACTACAACACAGCTGAAAACTGTGAACAAGATTATATACTGGCCGTAGAGTCACACACAAATAATTACTCAATCCCCTGAAAAAGCGTGTGGAGGAGTAATGCAGAGTCACTCTGTCCCAGCTGATCCCTCCTCCAGCCCTTCTTAATTCTGCAGCCACATGGCTCTGCAGACTTTCCCTGCAGCAGCTCCCTTCTCTCTTTGGGCTGATGCCACAGGATGGGGAAATCAAAACAACAACTTGATTTCCATCTGCTGCAGAGACCCACCTTCCCTCCCAGCACCCATCACATCTTGTGCTGCATCCTGAAATGGTGCTCCATGAAGGACAGTAAAGGATGTATCACTTCTCTGACCAGCCCGCACATAAAATAATGCAAATGATGTCATATATCCACACGCACCAAAAAGTCAGATCAAATTTTAAACGAAAACTGTCCAAGTCCCTCATTTTTCTTGGTCTGGAACTGCATATAAGTTTGTTTTGAAGACTGTTGGAACATGGGCTGGAACCAAACCAAGTCTACCTGTGATGCAGCTGTCCTGACTCCTTAAGAGGCACATACATACAGACATATAAATGAGCTTGCCCACACTCCAGACCCAAACCTAGCCAGCACAGTCTGCACTGTATTTGCAGTTAAGTGTTGCATTATGAAATAAAAATAAAGAAAAAAAGCCATGAGCTGCCTTTGATAATTTGGTTTTTATTTTTTCTATTTGAATGCATTCCTTTGTGCCATCTGACCTCCGCACAGATCCCGGAAGATACTGCCAGGAAATGCCACCTTCAGAGCCCATGTAGTGGGACTGACAACAATGAACTCATTTTCCACAAGAGAAGGGCTATCATGTGGCCCCTGATGAGGACTGCCTTTGGACATACATAGTGGAAAGAGGAAAGGATTACCCTCACACTGACCTGACGCCAGCAATTGCAGCCAACAGAGCAGCAAGTGACAGCGCAGAGCTACTCCACCTCCCCTTTTCATTTATGTTTGCATTTATAGCCTCAGTGGTATCACAGCTCCAACGCAGGATAAAGCAGTGTGTGGAATTTCTTGCAGAGTGAGCCAGGAGATCACGGTACACCTCCAGAGCCAGCTATCAGTGCACATAAGAGCTCCCTGTACAACATCTCAGAAATTCCTTATCCAGGCAAGCCTGCTGTATATCCTGTACAAACTTACAAGCATATACTTTAGGCCTACAGTGTTTCACAGAGCAAATGTGTATGTGCACTCATTCACTCCAGTCCAATAGTCAGCCCTTGAGCATACTGTCACAATCTTGCTTTTTGCAAGGAATTCACATCTAAGCTACTGCCCCTCCAAGAAGATGATTTCAACCAGAAATGATACAACTGTGCAGTAACTTCTGCTTCTTTTATACTGAGGAAAATCCTGAGCAGAAACTGAGCCCAGTGAAAACTTCAAATATTCATGCAACACAAGACAGGAAACAAAACGGTCACACAATAAAGTGGCTAGAGAATTCACATGTGCTTGCCGTCCCTTCTCAGGCAAACTCTCCCCAACTGTTCTTATGGCATGAATTAGGAATGACCTGATGTGCCAGAGAGCAACAGGCTCTCTCTGTTCCAAGGAATATTTAATGATGCATTCAAAGTGGAAGAGCTGTAATTAGAGGGATGAGGGAAAAAGCAACTCAGTTTAAAAGTTCGTGGGCCAAGTGTTCTGCTGGGGTGCAATGAACACAGGCTGACTCACAGTTGGGATGTGGATGATGTTTCCTAGATCTCCTGAATACCCAAATCCTGACCACAAAGAGCGCAGTAGTTCTAGAGTTAGAGGTCAGTGTACACATGTACAGATACAGACATGCACATATTCATGCTCTCTCATTTCTTACTTTCCCAGTTTTATTCCACCATGCAATAAATGCATGCTCTTCAACTTGATTTCCTCTCCCCAACAGATTCCTACATCAGTGGTGACATCCCCTCCATTTTGCTACAAGTCACCACCCGCATAGCTTCTCTCAGTTAGTGATCAGATTTATCCATTAAGGCTCTAACTCACTTAGGAAAGTGCTTGCATATGTGTGTAAATCCACTGCCCAAATGTGGTTCAGCTACAGTGTGTTTATCAGTGTCTTCTTCAGGAGTTGGTCTTACAT
Source organism: Nipponia nippon (assembly GCF_047370975.1). Classification (NCBI taxonomy): domain Eukaryota; kingdom Metazoa; phylum Chordata; class Aves; order Pelecaniformes; family Threskiornithidae; genus Nipponia; species Nipponia nippon. The sequence goes on from NW_028262380.1 coordinate 60,820,121, forward strand.
ATTTTTTCCCTGGAGTGGACATGTGTAAAGTGGTAATTTGCTAGCCAAGTGGTCACCCCCTGGGGACACAGCAAGCTATGCATACTACTTCTCATTACTTTAATCATGTAAATGTCTGAAATGAGTTTATATTGGGCTCTTGAGACATTGGATAGGAGAGATAATTGCATAGGTATCTGCTCTTGTGCTAATTAAAGAGAGGAATAACAACAGGGCAATGAGCTGGACAGACAGGACACGGCAAGCATACGACTCACTTTTTGTTCACTGAGCCAAACAATCATCTGTGCTCCAGCTCACATCTACCACATTCCTGCAGCAGCTACCTAGTTAGGCACAACAGTCCGGACAACCACTACTCAATAAAAAACTTCCAGGTCTGAAAGAGGGTAGATTTAGATTGGATGTAAAGACGACATTTTTTACGATGAGGGTGGAGAGACACTGGAACAGGTTGCCCTGAGAAACTGTGGATGCCCCATCATTGGAAGAGTTAAAAGTCAAGTTGGACATTGCTTTGACCAACCTGATTTATTGAAAGATGTCCCTGCCCATGGCAGGGGGGTTGGACTTTGAAGGTCCCTTCCAAGCCAAACCATTCTATAATTGTATGATTCCTACCAAAGGCAGAAATTCATACAGGGAGGCAAATATGTTTTGGTTGTCAGTTGGCCAATGAAAACCCTAAAATTTAACAGAAAAACAAATCAGTGAAAGTGGAAATTATTTTGAGAACTGTATTTCTTAACCACCTCTGATAAAAAATATTTAAACTATACCAATCAAAAGGTAATGAACATCACTCTTAGCAGGAAGAATTCAAACCTTGAAGTTAATAGATTTGCTTATAGGAGTAACTATCAGTACAATCATAGCTTTCAAGATAATATCAGAAACAAAACATGCCTAAGAGAAGACATCTACTGTAATCATCTTTTGTCTGTAACGAATACGCTGTCATCTTGGGTAGAAAAAAATCACCTTCTCTTTAAGACAATGTAAGAAAAGACCTGCAGTAGATGTGGAAAATGCAATTTGGGTAAACATGCTGTTAAACAGTAACATTTCAGCTACCGTGGAGAACATGGCTCAGCTGAAGGCACTGAAATCACATGCTATGAAAGCAAATAGCGTGCTTCAGCCATTGTAGGCTGCCACAAAAAACATGACACTAGAAATCAAAGCCAAGTTGGAAAGGTGCTATGTGGCACGTGATAATTAAACACCTCCTATAAGACTTCTCTTTCCACTCCTACATACAGAATGTCATGCCCCAAACACATAAATGGTAGCCAAGAAACTTTTCTCCTGCTGATGTTCTTGCATGGATTTGTTACTAGAGCTTCTCTCCCATGTCTCCCAGACAGCAAGTAACAGAGTTTCCTGTCCTGCACAGCCATTGGAGGGATAAGTGACTCAAATATTTTGGAGACACACAGTCATTTCAGTAAATATAGCCATATAGAAAGGAGAAAAAGGTGTTTGGGATGTTGAAAGTGTCTGTTCTTATCCAGTGTTATCTACCATTATAACTACTGGAACTTTATTACAAATATTGATCAATACAAATAATGTCTCTCTTGGTTAGCAAGCCTGATATCCCTCTGCTCATTTTCTCATTTCTGAAAAATTTCGAGAAAAGTTTTCATTATTATAATCATTGATCCTTAGCATTTCCCATCAGATAGTTGCTGCTGCCTGTCCATGTGGTTGATTATCTAAACTACTGGGCATGGCTGCTGACAGACTGCGTGACTATCACATTTTAAATAGGAAACAACAATGAAGACACTTTACAAGGTGCTGTTGGGAGGTGCTTTTTGATACACTGAAAAGAAACCTTGGCTCTATACTTAGCTTTGTTGCTGATCTGCCCTGTAATACTGATGATAGCATCTTTGTTTATTTTTCCATAGCTCATGCCCTTCAGAATGCAGTCTGTCTCTTCACAAGTATCTGCTGCAGTACTTCAAGGAGTAGATCTCCTGATTTTAAAGAAAAACAGTAAGGAGCAAGTGGACGCTGAAGATGCAGGTAATTCAATTCATGCTAAAATGTGCTGTACTTTTGATCTGCAAACATTTCCAACTCCTTCACGCGGTGGCTTCAATACAAAACTATTTAGTAATGTGTCCTCTGCCAATCCAAACGTTCATTCAAAAAAATATTTCCATATCTACTTGATAGTGTTTGTAAGAAGGCATCTGACTGTTCACAGGTGTGCTTTAAATGCTGTGAATGACCTGCCATTGCAGTTCTGCCTCCTATGTAGTCGTGAACTCACCAGGCCTTTTAGTCCTCCGCGCTGTCACTGGTATGCGAAGCATGTGCTTTTTCATCGCAAGAGAGAACTGGTTGCATGAGTCTGACAGCTCCTTTCCTTTTCCTGCATAGCAGAATGTGGCTTCACAATCAGCTCTTAAAAAAAAAAGGGGGGGGGGGGGGAGGGAAGAGAAAATAAATTAATTCAATAAACAAGGAAACATCCTTCAGAAATGTGTTTTCTGTTCAGTAACACTGTGATCTGTTGATAAGGATCTGATACTGCAGGAAACAGGTGACGCCATCTTCACTTTTGTGCCAGTAGGTACCAGATGATCACAAGCCTATGCCTGGATATATTACCCCTGCGGTCTGTACTAAAGATGGAGAAAGAATGGTCCAAAATGGAATGCACTTGTGTTATTTACTGAATACAGTCAAACTGACAGCGCTGCCTACAACCAAGGCTCCTCACAACCACCAATCCTTGTTGCAGCTCCTCCTGCTCTTTTCTTTTGTTTTTTTCCCTCTGGGAAGTTTTTCACAGAACAATTCTTCACCTAAATGGCTAATCTAGAACCTGCAAAATGCAGTAACATGGATGCTACTAAGCGCCTGGAACAAGAAACATCAATCTTCTGGACCAGTCATCTTTTCAACTCTAACTGCATCTATATGACATTTCTTTAGTAAGGTCAGATTGAAAACGTTAATTTAAACAGACACTTGTTAAAATGTTTTTCTAGGACATACAATCTGCTGTAGCACTACAAGATCTATTTTATCACAGGGTTTAATGCCAATGAGCGATTTCCAGCCCACTAGTCATCACTTTTTCAAGTGTCTCCCCTTCTCATCACAAAGGATCTCCCATCCTTCAGTCACAGCCCAGGCTTCACAGCACTGAAAGATCCCACCTCTGCCAACAGCTGGTCAAGTTTACTCCTTGAAGCAATATAAACTGAGGGGTATGCCCACAGAACATACTGTCCTCCTGCCCCAGATCCCACACTGATATACTGAGGTAGGCAGCAACCACTGCTGAATGGTGGAAACAGCAAAATGCATCTTAGGCTCAGTGAAATGAGTTACCCTGCTGTCCCTATTCACACAACAATAGAGAAAATAGCTGATTGCTGAGGTTTTCTCCATGTAGCCAGCAACACTACAGTGGGATTACTTGGCTGAAAGGTGAGCTGAATGCATGCTGGAGAAAACTGCATGCTATTATTTAGCAGGGAACATAATTAACAATCACAACCTAATTAAGGGATGACATGGGATTCTTTCCCATTTGAAGCATTTAAATGAGGATCCAGTGTCTCCTTTTAGGAGAGGCAGCATCTCTGCCAAAACTATAGGCTCTGTGCAGGATTTATGAGCTCTGATCTATGAGTAATAGTGAAGGTCAGAAAAGAACCATCTTATTGGGTTTTGAAATCTTGAATCTAGGAATAAATAATACACCCACATCATCATGCACATTCTCTGTTCACCTCCATTATTTTCCTCATACATTTTAACCCAGTGACTGTTCCTCCTTCACTGGGACACTGGAAGGATCAGAGGGAAAGGAAAGTCAGCCTTACTGCTCCTGCAATACAGTCAAGCCTATCAAAAGTTTCTCCATCCATTGGAAACCACTTGCAAATCTCCAAGCATTAGCTAATATCACATCAAAAGAGGCAGAAAGGAGGTCCCAGCTATGTAAGATTTATAGTCTGTCAGGAAAGGAAAGTTAAAGTCTGGGAGAATGGGACCGCTTCTGCCCAGACACAAGAAGAGGAAAAGGTTCCCCCCTACACTTGCACAGGAGTCCTTGACAAAGCCCAAATCTGAACTACTGCAGTATTTTCAGGCTACTATATCTGTATGGTTAACAAACCTGCAGCATTTCCTACCCAGGAATAAAGAGACTCCTGTGTAGAGGTATAAGATAAAGTTATGCCTTAGTCACTGATCCTTCTTTCCTTTCTCATCAGATGAAGTTTTCACTGCAAGTGCTGAGCAGGAATGAAGAACAACATGCCTTCAAGCGGTCATTGCAAAAAAAAGTTTTGCCTATTAAGCCTTAGCTAAAAGTATTTTTAAAAAAGATTTTACACATTGGAACAATAAAAATGAAGAAATTTATAGATATTGATTATGTGTCTTAGGCGGGAAAGGAAAGAAAGCAAAAGGAGCAAAAAGACGATGATTTTATTCCTGGAAGTAATGCTGATCCATCTGATACAAATCAAAAGAAACGAACTTGACATATACTTCAAAGAGTAATTGAGGAATAGATTAATCTATTAATTCTATCATGCTGTTTTCTATCTTCCTGGGTTAAGTTTTCTTTCTCACTAGCTCTCATTTTGCAAAATTATTTTCTATTCTATTGAAGAATTATCTCATTGGTTACTAAGACATGAGATGCCACATGACAGACAGACCATAGGACACACCAAAATATTTCTGCAATCAATGCATTCTTTGGATGGCCAAAGTCCACAGGAGGTCAGTATGTGTAAACTCTGCAGAAACCTGATATACATGACTATCAACATTTCAAATTTGCACCAGGACTGACAACATATGAAGCCAGATTTGTAAAGATGTTTGGGACACACAAGTTGATCTCTGTCAGGATTCCTGGAAATTGGGGCTTTTAAAGAGGCCTGTCCTTGGGGAACTATTCTTGACAGAGCTAATGATATGTCTTCAGTTATGTGGCACACTTCTCCCATCTCCCTGGCTGCTGCTAGGAGATGAACGCTTTCAAGAATCAGGCCACGTTAATCCCCAAAGGCTGAAGTTTAAAAATATTTTGTAGACACAAAGTGGAAGGAAAAAAGTAATATTTAAGGGTAGAAGTCAGAATACATTGTGCTATTCCAAACCATGGCATTGGTTTGCCATAAACATCACTAAAAGCAACTAGCGCTCTAAGTTCAATTTCCCATCTAATCAAGGACTAGAGTCATCTCTTTCTCTTTGGGCTGTTGGATAACTTTGTAGCTACCAAGAACTGATTTGGGGTACAAAACTAGGGTTTAAATAGACAGCACATGAGATCTAACCTTCATTAGAGACATCACAGTTGTTATTTCTTCTCTATCAGTAGCACTGTGGCCGCAAATGGAAATCTATACCATGAATCTCATTAATATCACACTATTGACCATCTTTCCCTGCCCATGATAATTCATAGTACCATCTCCCTGCTTTATTACTCTGCAAGTTCAGATGACATACTGCAAATAGTGACTGTGCATCTGTATTATTGTTTGTATCACCCAGAATCACTCCCTCCAAAAAGTTTTCCAATGTGTGATGCTTTTAGCTGGCCATCGTGACATCCACTCATCAGTCACACACTCAGGACTGAAGTTTGTTCCTCATGAACTGGCTGGAAATTTTGCTGCTTTCAGTAGAAATTGCACCTGGTAAAACCGAAGGCCCCATGGGACCCAAAGCCAAGCCCAGGCTGTATGCGAGACATAAAATCACATATGTAACTTAAATCAGTGAAAAAAAGCATTAAAGGACAGCCTTCAGCTTTTGTTAGATGAAAAGTGTTAACAAAAACTGCTGGGGATGAAACATCTTCACTCAGAAGTGACGTACACAAAATCTTATACTGGAATTTGAATACCAAATTATTCAGTGCCATCAGCTGCTGGGGATGTGCAGGAGTAACAGCGTACATTTCAGAAAGATGAATTCTGAATAGTGGCCGTGTTTGGGTTTTTTTTTTAAACAAAACACAAATCAGTGTTTCTGGAGTGCATTGTTATTTGGACAGCTAAACGCCTCAAACTAATAAGTAAAAGTGGGTTTAAAATAAAGATATTTGGCACATTGAGCACTTATGAGTGAGGGCATTACCTTTGGAGGCAACCCCCTCTCGAAGATTTATTACATTTCAAAATAAATCAAGATTTCTTAATCTATTATTAGCATCTGCATTTCATGCATTTTTTTTTCCTAAACAAAGACAAAATGCCACGTACAAACTAATGGTTTAGAAATAGCTTTCACGTTAATCACCCAAGTATCAAATTGGTGCCAATCCATTTACCTTGACTGTGATACTTTCAGAAGAAGGACAGAAAAGTAAACAGCCACAAAATATGGAGGTGCTTAGCTCAAGTAGAATAAACTCCAGTGCTGGCGAAAAGGAAAATATGAAAGAGGCCATTAAACACATGCTCACACAAATGTATTTACATTTAAAGAACAAGGGGACCATTTGCTGTAACTAAATGTAAGATAATTAAAAGTGGGAATTATCAATTAGAATCTATATATTAGCAATAAGTACTCTTAAAAATACTGCAATGCTGAATGTGCCAATACTATTAGTCCATTTTATTTTTCAAGCACTGCCATTTCTAAGACCTCTACACAGAATTTTTAGTATACAGCATAGTTCACTGGTTTCTTATGAGGACAAAGCACACTGAATTTCCCCTCGAACTTCCCCAGTAACAGGCAGCACATACTAAGTAGCCTCCCTTCCAAACGCTGCTCTATCTCACTCTGCCTTGACCTAAACATGCATGCACGAGTCCAAATTTTATGATTGTTTGCATAGGTTGAGCATAACCTGTATCAGCAACTATAATAATACAGCAATAACCTGTTAAGATACCACAGCGCACCTGAAGAAGCAGCCAGGCCTGCTGGTTGCAGGTTGGTGCCAAAAAATATGGGTTGCCTTTCTTCTCTGTTCACGCTCTCCAGCAATCTCTAACCCCTCAAGATGGTCACCCTTTTTCCATGGATCTCTTTACAGTCCTTAACATCAGGGGACACTTCCAGTGTAAAAAATAAATTTGTTCCTTTGAAACCAAAATACCTGCAGACCCATTCAGTCATGCTAAGCACCACCCAGCTCCTGGCACAGGCAGGGCCAGCTCTGAGTTTTAGGTATTGTCACCAACAGACTGATGAGGAAATTGGTGCCCCTGTCAAAAGGAACCAAACCTGGGGAGCATCAAGAGCAGGAGTGAGACTGGATAAGTGACACATAGGTACCTTCCCAGTTATGACTGCAATTGTGGAATCTGCAAGTGCTTCTTGGGTAGGTAGGAACCATGGTGGGCTCTGCTCAGACCCTGCTCAGGAACGCCTGGAGAAAATTGCATACCCTTTACACAGGCCACACCTAACTTCTCTGCTGCAAGCCTGATGCATTGAAAGCTGCTTTCTAAACAATTACTCCGTGCTTTTGTACATCCTTCACACACACACCCCCAAAGCCTAACCAAAAGCATGAAAAACAGCAGAAGGTGCTGCCAAAGGCAAGTCTGTGGTGCAACGCTGCCTATGCAGCTACCCACTGCGCTGAGGCTCATGGGGCTGAGAGGCAGCACAGCGACAGGACAGGGCAAGCAGAAGTTATACCCAGAAACCAGCCAAGTCTGCTGCCCAGCTCAGGCTTGGGATAAGGCTCCCTGAGCCCTTTTCAGGAATAAACTGCAAGACTCCCTCCCATCGGTTCATAAGGAAATATTCTAAGTGGAGTCACCTTGTTAAATAAATGGGGTCTCCTATTCTTGTGGGAAGGAGAGAGATAAAAGAGCATCAGGTGCTGGCTCCTTTTGACATGAATGCAGCCACGTGTATCTTCCATTAGCGCAAAAGAACTTTACACACATATACACACTGAGAAGATACTCTTCCCCCATACCTCTATTGAAAGGAGAACAAAAGTACTGAATGAATAGCAATCCTAAATACAGTGGTTAATAGAGTATCACATATAACTGACAAGCAAAATAATATGCCTGCAGCCAAAGAAACACATTTTTATTATCAGTAGGTAAAAGCAAGTGGATGTAGTGTTTCTTACAAATTCCTATTTACACATTTTATAAAATCTTGATTCCCTGTAGTCCTGTCCATGAAAGCACTTCAAATTCATTTCTGCTAGTAACCCAATTCACTGTTATGACAGCAGGCTTTAGTCCCTACAAAACAGCAAGACTGAGACTATTGCAGGGTCTTTCTCCTGCAGACAAAGGAAATCTCATCCATGAAGATCTCCTGCATGACAGTCCCCATCATGACACAGATGCATATGAAGATGATGATGCAGGTCAAGGAGAAACTGCAGTAGGACTGTTAGGAACAGCAGGAAATGTGTAAAACAGAGACAAGGTGCTTTGCCAAGAAATTACAATTTAGCATCTTTCAGAAATATAATGCCACCGTAGCAGCACCTCAAGGCCTCAGCAGAGGTATATGCTGCAGGCTAGGAGGTTTCTTGACTCCAAAGATCTTGTAATCTAAAGAGGCAAAATTACACAATGCTTGGCAGGGGGTAGATAGGCAAGAGGGGAAGTCAGTTGCTTATGGTTATTTTACATTTAGGCCCAAGCTGCAAGGTGTCCTGAGTGCAGGCTTAAATACTGGTGTTGTCTGCAAAATAGTAAATACCTGCCCATATGGGAAGCAATCTTCACAAAAAATAAGACCAGCTGTATTTATCTAATTTGGTACCATAAATTGCTCTCAAATCAACAGGGATCATTGTTTTAGTTTTAAACTCACTTCTTTTGGTGTCTCTGAACACCTATATACCTTTCAGTATGGGTTGGGGGACCATAATACCTAATCCGTTAATCACTTTATAAAACTTTGTCCTGTGAGTTTTTGTCAAGATAAAAGTCTTCTCTAAGGCTTACAAGCGCTAAGCTTTCAAATTGCTCCAGACCCCTTTTTGTGGCCTCATATTTCTTCTCCTTGCCTCTGAACTCCATTTATTTCCTCACAAACCAACTCATGACAACATTTGTCAATGAATTTAATGCTCTAGTTAGCAAGGAAGAAGCTTATTCACTAACATTTATTATAAATACTCTTCACTCAGTGGGCAATGGACTATACAGACATTTGACTAAGAGACAAATTGCAGCAAATAATTTTAGGTATTTTTTTATCCACTAGAAGTAGTCAATCTGAATTGAATGCAACAGAATGATTTTCATGGCGACAGCTGTAGCAAAAAGGCTCCTATAAAAGATATGTCTGTACATAAAAAATAGTTAATAGAAAGTGCTGCCTGTAGACAAAAGGGAACACATAGTATTGTATAAAGCTCTTGTTATGCCAGGCAAATGGCTGCTGGTCAGCAGCCGTATGAAAGCAGACCTAGGACCATCTGAAACATTTCAAACAGTGAAGGAAGGAAAACTAAGCTAGGCAGCTGATAGGGTAATATAAAGTGCCTACAGAGATTTGGCCTCTAATTCATACTGAAATCAAGATGTTAGGCTACTAAAATACTTTTAAAAATCATGTTAGGTATATATCTGCTTCTCAAGGGACCCATGTGAGCTGTGGTGTCTGTCCCTCGAGTAGGTCTATAGTGCTTCTAAATCCATTAAGGACTCCTGAACATCTTGGAGTATTTCTAAATTGCCATTTTCATAACACATTTCCTAGAGGAATCTCTGAGTCAAAACGACTTCTGCTGGAAGTGCCAAAAGAAAAACATTACTATGATGCACGGAGCATTAGTCGCACTGCAAAAAGAAACAAAATAATGGAATCACACTGTAATGATTTTCAAAACTATTAACTTTGTTAATGAGTCATTAAAAATTTACTCCCTGCACTGATTCAGTGAGAGAACACAGTCATTCATTAAAATCTCATCCAAAAGGTTTTAATCCAGCTGCCTCTTGAAATGTATGGACAATGTATGTTTGGTTTTAAATTACAAAATTTTGGAATGTGGAGAAAAATCTTTTTGGAAGGAATAATGTAAAAGTTTCCTCAAAATATTTACTACAGTTTTATTGCAGATGTGTAAGGCAGTTAAAAACCAACAATAACAATGAAAAAAGAGGTGGACTCACGTCAATGGGACTACGATATACATTAATTACTCAGATATTTATCATTATTAAAAACCTCTGCTTCACTGCTAATCATATGTTTAATGCAAAGTAATTAAACATGGTTCCACAGAACAGGAGGAATGTATTAAAGGGCAGTAATATTTTATTTTCCAGGAACACTAGTCCAATTTTAAAGGGTTTGGTTCTTAAGGAGTAGGCAAAGGACAGTAAATTGGCAGTCCTGCCAGCTCCTATATTTCATTACAAATCCAGTGACATTTCATGCTCAAGTTGTGGCTCCTGAAGCCCTCTAACATGAAGGAAATTCTCAGCTTTTCTTTTATTCATAAGTGACTTGCCTTTCAGCTGGCAGAGGAAAGCTTGAAAATGTAAACCCTAAAGAAATACCCAAGAGAAATACACATGCACGCATCCTGGAGTCTCAGGATTTTAAGGCAATCTCATGATTTATGGAATCTTTGCTCATAACTTCTCTTCTTCAGCAAGTAGCGAACTGTTCTGAAATAATCTATGAATACGAATATGCAATTACAGTATCAACACCAGGCACTATTGTATTTTAAATTAGAACATTTTCCTTTGAAATGCAGTGAATTAACACGCAATGGTACTGTAAGAAAAGTCGCTAGGGAATAAAAAGCAGGTGCTTCTCAAGAGCACACCAGAGGGACGGCGGCCAAGCTTCAAGCTTACTGTCCTCCATCATTCTGCCAGTTCTATTTTGCTATGGTTTAGGATCCTAGATCAAAAGTCCTTCCCAAGACGGAAACAGAAGCATCTGCTGGAGTTGTCTAGTTAAAGAAGTCAAAAGAGATAATTTGGAAGGAGAAAGAAACTGAGAGACTCTTTAAGTCAAGGAATGGTAAAGACAAAGAAAATCTGTAAGTCATAGTTTGTTTTACTATTTCAGCACAAGCAAAAGGATGACATGCAAGACTGCAGGAATGCCCTTTCCAGCATCAGTCTGGACTCGCAGTCACAAAAACCTCACCACCCTCCACCACTCTGGTAGGCTTTAAACTGGTTCTCTGAGGATCTTCTATAAGCAAAAGTGCAGTTTTCAATGAAACCTCTGGGAGTAGGATCGCAAAAGAAATATCTTTAGCTTTGGTAAAAAGAGAGCATGAATTACTAAGAGGTAGGACAGCTTTATATATTAGTTTCAATAAAAGGGTTGTAGCTCTGTAGAGAAGCTGATAAACCTACAAGAACTGCCCACAATATTCAATGTGAATTTTCTTGTGGGTCCCAGAAATTCTTCCAATCCTAACCGGAATGATTCTGTGTATTTTTCAGTAAAAAAAAAAAAAAATCCTACTGGAAGAATACAAATGTTCAGAAAAACATAGAGAAAAGTATTACATGTAAAAGGCTGGACAAATCTCATGCAATGGTAGGTAGCATTAAGTGAAAGGAGTACTCCGGTTATCTGAAGGTCAAGCTACACAGCTGAGCTGCTTTAATCATCCTGACAAATGGATAAACTATAATTAATTACCCATCTCACCAGCGCAGGCCAAAGATGAAGAAAATAATAAACCTTGCTAAAGACCTTCCCAGTCAGATCACCAATGAGGTTGATTAAGAAAGTCCTCCCCTTGGCTGTTACTTATAAGGGCCTAAGAACATTTACAGCAGGAGGGTAAGGTGTAAGCACTCCTGCTGCCATCGTCTTTTTGGGCCAAGAAAGGGAAGACTTCAGAATGGTTTGATATGTGTTCATGTCACAGGCCAGAGCATATGACTGCTGTGCCTCTGATCTTCAAAAAACATCTGCTTCTGTTAAATAGCAGCAAGACAGAAGAAAAACAACAGCTTCATGAATTTCACTACATTTTTTTCCTGCCATGAGAAGCAGTAGCTGTGCTAACTCCCTTTCCCAGTACTTCTTCTGGCCTCTCCCTTTGCTGCTGCAAGAGTTTGCAAACCAATGGCCATGAAAGTAAATGTCAACCTTTCTAAAGTTGTCATTAAAATTAAAATCAGGGACATTAACTAAGTATCCGTGTGGGTGTAAGGCAGTGTGAGACTACTGGATACTGGGTTGAGATGCAGATCAAACTCTAAGGTCCGCTAACTTCAATAAGGCCCAGATTTCACCCTCAAATGCATTCTTGCCTCTGACACCGGGGCCCTGGGCACATCATTTCACTGCCCAGTTTCTACCTTGCCTGTGCAGCACCAGTGCCTATGCTGATAACCGTGCCAGCATGGGAAGGGATCATCTCTTAACTATGCATGTACAACAGCTAGCACAATGAACCTCTGAGCTCTACTCTTTTCCTATCAGCAGTGACTAAATATATTTAGTCTTTTTTTAGGAGCTGTCAAAGACAGCCACCCCCATACTCCTGTTTTATTTTCTATGCCCATTCTAGGAGTAGCTTAATGTGAGCAGGAGGACAGCGTTTCAAAGCCTCTCCACAATAGCCTCCATCCACTCCTCATCAAAGTCAAGGGGACATTTCCCCAGGAGATGCACACACTTTCCAGTGTACCAGCAGTCTCCCAGCTGCTGAGCTGTTTTGTGGAAATCTCTCACAATAAACAGACACAAATGTGTAAGCACATCCAAGGAGACACTTTTCCAAAACAGCAAATAATCATTGGAAACATGACAGCAACCAAGTTAATAAATCACGATCAGATGCCATCATCTATAGTTATAATGTTTTTCAACACATTTTATTTTCATTTGTTGTGTTTTCAACTCCTTTGTGTTGTTCTCATTGCCAGTGCGTGAGCTGCTCTTGTCAATGATGAGTGGGCTGATCCTGGAAGATGCTCAGGGCAGCCGCTGAGGTGCTGGGTGCCTCTGGTTTCCATCAACATTGCATGAGAACTGAGCAAGCTGAGCGTGATGTACAATGAGGCCCAAAGAGCATTTTGAAAATAGATGTTTCTCCTCTGGCATCCAGCAGGGACAACATGCAATCGGCTAGCACACTGATAATTATTTTTCCATTATTTTGAGAGCACTTTCATTCTTCTTTATTTTCCTCTAATTGCCTTGACAGTATTTCCTAATCTGATCAGAGTGGAGCAGATTTTAAAAATATATGTTTTCCCTTCTACACATACTGTTATTGTTGACAATCCTTAAGCAGTTTTGTTATGCAAAAACGTCTGCTTGCTCTGGACCTTTTCAAAATTTGAGAAACACAATGTTCCCCCATTGCTGTGTTCTGATTCCTGTGCACATGAAGGATAACCACAAGGTTAAAGTATCCTACCGGAAACCAAGGTACTAGTGTCTGCCTCAGGGCTGTGCTTGCAACTCCGTGGGTAATCAGAAAGTCTCTCTTAACTTCTGCCCTATCTCCATGGGCTGACCAAGCAAAAATAAAAAAATATTTTCTTTCCCTCAGTATTTTTGTCTTATCTATTTATCTTAGCACATCTTCTGGGATGGGAATATCTTACACTGTGTGCACAAACACTACAGCATCACACAATATACCAGATCCTGGCTTCGCTGCTAGCCTCTAGCTGCTACAGTAGTACAAAGAGTAAGAATTATTGACCATATCTAAATGGCATTTGAAAACTGACCGTGCTGTAACTCTGCTGAAAACCCCTGCCACTTCTGCATTAGAATTAGTTAGCTCATCATCAGACATATTCCTCTTGAATTTTCCATCCGAAACAATACATAGTAATTTCTTGTTGCTTTCCACTATGAAGGCTGCTACATTAGCCTCAGCATAACCAGAACAAATGAGCTTCAGTCCACGTCCCAAAACACGTACTCCAGATGGACTCCCATTTTACACATGAGAAATGGATGTCCACGGAGGTCAAAATGACAACTACAAAGTCACATAGGAAGTGGAAGCAAAGAGTGATTGCTTTGGTCTGCGCTGAGCAACACAACATTGCCTCTTCGCATTAAAATTCTTCCTTCCCATCCCTGCCCACAACATTGCAGTTTGGTTTTGGCATAGTTCTAACCTTCAAAACCGGTACTCTTTCACATTTCCATAAACTTTATCTCAAGATACGATTTCTCAACAAGCAAAATATTTTGTGTTTGAAAATGCCACCTTTATTTCAGCATTTTTAAGCAAAAGCAAAAGGACAAGGCAGGAACAAATTATTTGCAGGTTCAGGCTGCATTCAGTGGGTAGTTACAGTTAACAAAACCCAGCATTTTTTCATCAGATAAACTACTCAACCACAGCACTGTGCACATATCTGCTGTGAACACTTTAATTTGCTGCTTCTTTATTGGGTTTTGGAAGGAGTTATTGAGTTTCCTTATTGATTTTTAGTGAGTGAAACAGTAGTTTTCATTGGGATCTTGACTGAGCTAATTGATAAGCTCTTGGTAATAAACAATAGCAGTGGCAAAAAGGTAAATGAAATGCAATCAATGCAAGTCAGGGCAAAAAAACACCTTCAGAAACTTGCGAAATGGTATCATTATAGCTACAAGCCAAGTGTTGCTGCAAAAACACTTGAGAGCTGCTGGTGTAATGAGTGCTACTGGAAATGTAATGACTGCACACTGAGTAATTAACATGTTACATGAATTACTGATACATCTAAGGATGCATGTTTACTTTAGCTTGCTGGGCAAGATTAAGTAAAATAAAATATTCTGTAATTTACTCAGTATGGAGTTTTTATTTCCTACAGCTTGGTTATAACTTAAAATTGAAGAGGCGATTGCAGACATATACTCTGCATGTGCACAGTTAAATCAGTAGGGTTCAACTTAAAAATCATATCAAAGACCACAGCCTGATCTCTCATTGCAAACTATTAATAACTATTGACCCATTCTTCAAACAACTTGTGAATGGCATAATACAGTATAAGTCACCGTGTTTCATTTGTCTAATGCCTTCTAAGTCATGCCTGATGCAATCTTAGTCAATTCACTCAACAAGAAAAAACAAAAAAAGGCACAGTTGAGGGGGAAAATTGTCACTTCACCCAGATAATACAGATATAAGGCATCTGTTCAATTAACTAAAAGAGAGCTCTTGCTTCCCTCCCTTCTCAATACACATGTACTTTTAGATGTTATTAATATTAACGGCTATTATGAAATCTGCTACAGGTGACAGTGCAAAACCTTAATCCATAAGGTCAAGGAAGAAAGGCTAATGCAGTTAGGTGTGGAGCACGTCAGGCAGATATAGAGTTCCTACCTTCCACGCTGTTGGATAATAAGGTTTAATTGTGCAAAAGATGTAGGCAAAGACTTGAAAAAAAAAGCTTTAGAAAAGCTTTAGAAAAGCATTTTTCACTGAAAACAGTTTATTTTTTATGGAAAGCTGAACACAGACAACTGTTAAGTGCCACTGACACTTAATTGGAAACACTGCTGTGGCTCCTTATGGGTATTTCTTTGCCAGAGCCTCTCTCCCTTCAAGGCAGGGACTCCTGAGTGGACTACATTTCCCATGAGATGCTGAAATGTTCCCCCTCCCTGAGCTGCGGTAGCCTCAGAGCCATGTGTGAGACATGGTCCAGAGGGGAAGCTCTGTCCCTGAGAGGGAGGGAGAGGCTCACTGCCACCCTCCACAAGAGTTACAGCAAACTGTCAAAAAAAAACCATGCCCTGCCTCTCACCAAACCTCTCTCTTTGCAACAAGGCTTGCATTGGACCCAAACCCCTTTCCAGATTTTCAACTTTGCTGCTGCTTCTGCTTTCCTGAGCTCAATTAAAAGATTCAAATGGATGCTTCTCCTGAAATTTTGAACACATTTCAGACTCACCTTAAATGAGACTGCAAAAAGAGATGGCAGATGAACACAAAGGCGGTGTGCTTGACAGAAGGACCCTTTGCCCACACCATTAATTGTACTAAGTGAGGCATCAGGAGGCGCCACCTCTGAAGTCTGCTAGCTTACTTGTTTATATGGAATCCACTCTTAATTTATCAAGTCAGATTACAAAATAAGAAGAAAACACATGCAAGAATGCCCAGTAGTCTAGCTCCTGAGCACAGCACACAATGACATCCTCACACTTTCTGTGAAGAAAGACAGCCAGTGGATTGCAGACTATGTTGAAACCACCCAAACCACCACACAGATCCTTACAGGCTGGGAAATTGAGACTAGGTGCTTTGGAAGGGAAAATTCCTCTTAACACCTGTCGGGCACCTGGCTAGGTCAGGCCCCCATGTTTACCACCTGGTTTGAGACAAGAGGGACTGGAAATGGAAAAAGTGGAAAAAGGAGCTACCATTGCTTGCTAAAAGGAAGACGCAGAGGAAAAAAAAGGATACAAATGAGGAGGGCTGAAACAGGACTTGGCATTAAAAGTGCCATAGTAGGTTAGCAACCATATTCCTTTGAGCCTTTTTTCTTTTATTTACAGAGCAAGAGTCGAGGCTCTTCAGTCAACAGTGATAAATGCCCTTGCTCTGGCTCTTACTCACAGCCTGTGCTGTTATACACCTGCACGGTTCAGGTAGAGCGCAGCTTCCTGACAGAAAATGAAAGATGGCTACATTTGCCCATATTTCAGAGGCAGCTGGAATCACAGCTCTCATCTCATGGAGAGAAGAGGCATTTCAGTCTTGCCAAGACAAGTCAACAGCAAGTCACCCTGATCCCAAACAGTGTCTCTGCCCAGCCGTGCATATATAACCCAGGTTCCTGATCCAAACAGGTTCCCAAGCATCATACTTATTCCCTTCCCTAGGAAGGAAGGCACATAAGAAACTGCTGCTTTACCCTCTGTAGGGCTCAGCATGTCCCAAGCCTCCACAGAGTATTTGCTCAAGGAGTCCCTGGGGTGGCAGTACCTGGGATTAAGGAGTAGGTAATGTTTTGCTTTTTACAAACAACGAAGGCTTCACCCACAGATGAAGCAGGATTAGGCATGACTATAGGCAGAGCTGGCTTTTAAAGCATCTGTTCAGCTACTTGTATCCTCAGTGAGACTTTCAGGTTTTTGAAAATATTCTTAATACGATTTGCCAACTTGCAGGGAGGAGGAGAATCAAACAACTGTAACTATGGCAATAAGATCATTACTGGTGTGGAAGACCTAGCCTTTCCCAATGCTGCAGCAGCCTTCATGCATGATGCTAATTAGACAAATTCTTTGTGATTCCTTCCGACTTCTACAGCATTGAATGCAGAGGCTCAGCCTCTAATGAACAAGAGTCACTTAAAATTATGTGACATAACCATTGTTGTAAAGTATGTTAAACAAATTTGGCCATTATTTTCCTAGGCTGCATATTCTTTTCCATTTCAGCACCATCTTTAAGGACTAACAGCTAGTTACTGAAGGCTGAGACACATACCTATGTTGCAGTGGGTCAGAGCATGCTCTGCCAGCTCACCCTGTGCATGTCTCTTCATGATGCTAGGGGAACAGATAGTTCCCAAAGAGTGCGGAGCCATTCAGAAATCTGGTACCTTTGAGTGCAGAGCTCTTTAAACAATCATCCCTAGTGTGGGTGCTATAGATGTCTGAAAACTAGGCATGCAAGATGATTAACCGGATGGGTATTTGTTAATCCCATGGTCATATCTGCTAATTCAATCTTGCAAAGACTGGGCACTTGTTTAATTTTGCTACCATGAATGACTTCAATGATATCCTTTTGACCATTCCTTAGTGCGAAATAAAAAGCATGTGCAAACATCTCTGAGGGCTTATAGCTAACATTGGCTAGCTGTTTTCCAGCAGAACTGTTCCCATTAGAAACAGCTAATGGCCAGAATTGAAAGGTTTCGTGGGACCATGTCCCTTTTGATGAAGACTGATCACTTGCTTTTTCCCTGCCTGGCTGGTTTACCTTACCAGATCCTCAACAGCCCTCCTGTGAGCTATCAGATTCCCCAGTCCTCAGCTACCAGTACATGGAGGACTTTCAAGGACCACAGATCCTAGCTGTGGTGCTATTCATCCAGTTCATCTGATGGCCATAAGAAAGTTAGTGTCCCAAGCCTCTTGGTTTCTCGTAAGCTAGCCATGGCCCCAGACCCAATACTGATGTTCTCCAACCACTCTCCCATTTTCTAGCTCAACAAGGTTTTCTGCAATCTCTGCTCAGTGCCCAATTCTTTATTTCCTCCAAAGTTTTACAGATAAAATAAGACAGAGGTGAAAATGAGGGAAGTCTCGATTGCCTGTGAAGCACTCAACTCTTTACAGTCCTTTTTGCACATCAGCTTCCTCCCACAGTTTTAGCCAACTTTTTAGCCTTTTTAATTCTGGACCAAGCTGTTACGCTACCTTACTCTGTGCTGTCAAGTAGTAAGTTTCAACCATGAGCTATGCAAAATCTTTTTCTCAAAATACCCCAAGACTACTGAGAAGGCTAAATAATCAAGGCTTACAAAATGTTTTTATGCTAACCATCAGATGAAAGATGTCTTAGGAACAGAAATATCATACAATAAATCAGAAACAACCTTTTAAAAACATTTGCTTGTTTTTTTTAAAAGGATTTCTCCTGAGTCCCTGCAGACAGAACTTGTGCAAGGGCAAGACACTCTGGATGGGACAAAGTGGGGCATCACTCCACTGAAGAGATGACAACACTCTAATGGCAGCTTAAAAATTTATGAACAGAAGAGGCTGCAAACCCAAAAGCTGATATAAACCAACATCTTATTTGTAAAGCCACTGCCCCCACTGTTTAAGAAGAGGACAGAATTCTGCAGGAAACATTTTCAAGCAAAAGTAGATTAAGAAGATGAAGTTGGTATGATTTAGTTACAAATCTAGCTCTCCTCAGGCTTGTCTATACTACTGTGCCATCAAAGCCAGTGGAATTATTGTGCTGGAGTCAGGAGTAAAATGTGAGAGGAACTTGCAAAAAAACTATAATTCTGTTTGTTAAAAAAAGCTGTATTTACTGCAAATCTCCTTGAAATGACTTCATTAGGTGCCTTGTGCTGCCAGTTTCAACAGTTGTTCTTATTTACTGTCATCTACATTCCCCTTTTAAAGCAGATTACTACTCATACTGATCAACTCTTCTTATTGTGCAAAAGTTCCCTGGTGCAGGCAGACTTATTAGGTGTTTTTTTTTTTAAAGTTGTCTGCTAGATACTGTTTAACAAGCAGCTGTTCATAATCCCAAAGCTTAACAATTACATTAATTTTAAAGTAACGGTTGGAGCCATAAATTTTCTCCAGGATTTCCTGCAGCTAAAGAAACTCAGTAATCAACAAAAAGAAAACACTAATGATATTTCATGACTTCTTTATTTATTTGTCACACAAGCTGCAGTAACGTACAGAGATAAACAAGTGCCTGCTTTTCAGATTTCATTTTGAACACAGAAATCACTGTAGGGCACACAATAAAACTTGATTTTTAACTTATGCTCCACAATCAATAGTTAATCCTCAGCTGAACATTTGATACAAGGTGCTCTGCTTAACCTTTTGTCTGCTGTCTCTCTCTCCTTTTTGCATGCTATTTGATTTCAATTAAGCTGTGACTGAATATATCACCTCTGGGCAGGATGTCTTTCCTTAAATTAAGCAGCAGTTTGCCTCGCTCTTAATCAGGAGCTCCTCGAAGAGGAAGCTCTGCTGTTGCAACTGGGCACCAAGTCCCTGCCTCCCAAGCATCTCTGAGTAGTGCAGTGTATGTGGTAGACCAGGAGAAGAGGACTGGGGCTACCACATGCAAAGTGATCCGTCATTGACAATAACATAAATACCGATGCCAAGAATAACAACCTGTTCTAGGGGAGGATGGTAAAAATTCAGCTTTTCAATCAGTACAGTACAAATACAAGTTATTCAAAAACTCAGTCTAGATTAATTTGGCTGTCTGGTCTGTCTTCTCTGGCCAAAACTTTCTTTAGGGTCACCCCAAAATTTTCAGAAGCCAGGGTCAAATCATACACTTGGTGTGTCTGATATTTCAATTAAATAAATGCTAGGCAAAGCACTATGAATTCTCACTATTGTGAAAAATGTTCTACCTTCTGCCAGTCCCCAAACTAGTATTTCTGGTATCCTGAAAAATTACTTCTCTATGGATTGTGAAATGCCTGTGTGAGGCTCCCTACAAAGCGGAGAGATACTGTTGCTGTAACGTGACCACTTATTTTAATTAGGCCCTTGGACATCTACTTCTAACAGGACCTGCTGAAGATGCACAGCTCAGATGGAAAGGTTAGCCAGCCCTAATGAAAGCTCCCAGTGTTTTCATTACACCTACTGTCATCATTCTTGCTCAGATCCGGTGCAGTTCAAGCAGCTTCACAGAGCAGACAACCAGTGAGACAGATATATCCAAACTACCACTACTACTGTTCTCCTCTTCCTCTATAACCACGCAAAACTACAATATTTTTCTGTTAAGGTATTCAGAGACACTCCCAATCTGAAATCCACTGAGTTCATGCTAAAGATTCCTTTAAAAATGCTGTAATTAAGTAAGTACTTGACTTTAAGTAAGCCTTACACGAGATGACAAGGGGCAGCAAAGGGACATTCACACAGCCTGCGTTAAGCAGTTCTCTTCAGATGCTTAAGCCAGGAGCCTGGTCTCTGCAGGCTCCCTTAACCATCAAAGGAATGAAGCTGCGATGGAATGACAGTGCCACAACTGTGGCAAGATTGAGCAACACTTCATCTTATGTCTGTAGATTCAAATGCCATAGCAGGTGACTAAGAAAAACAGCAAAGGAGCAAAATAAGTCTAAAATCAATGTTGCCTCACGTACAAGCATTAAAACTCCACAGATCAAATTGCAACATGTCAAAATCGCACCAAGCATGTTGAAAGCTGTTACCACAGTAAAAGTTTCCAATTAAGAAACACACTTCAATTTGGGAATATATATTCATTTTATGATTGATTTTGCCCTTTTTGGTTAAAATAAGATAAAAAGGTCAGGTTTTAGCTAACTACCACACAAGAAAGTGAATACTTCTTCCACTGCCACATAACTCCCATGATCTGTAGCCAATAATTCTCTGTGAGTTGCTGTAAAAGAGTGCTACAAAATACTGCAATCTCCACAAAAAGCTCAGTGATGCTACGGACACGGAGTGATGCTATGAACCTGCAGATCTGGGGTTTTATGCCCATTTCTCTGCTTGTACAAGCAAAACAACAAAAATCCCCCAAGAATAAAGAGGCTTCCCTACCACTGAAAAGTATCTGATTAAGGGGATGTGAGAGGTGTATGCTTATGTGTTTATCTACCCGTCAAGTAATCCTCCTTTCCATGCTCCTTACAGATCAGCAGGGCAAGACCACTTTCCTTCTAAAATAAATATTTTAGATTTACTGTATCCTTAACGACTTGACATTTCAGGGCCTCTGTGGGGACATGTGATGGTGAGCTTGTAAGTCAGTGCCCTTTCTGAGGCAGCACAGGGTGCTCCCTCAGCAAATCCTGCCTCCATACATAGA
Organism: Nipponia nippon; assembly: GCF_047370975.1. Classification (NCBI taxonomy): domain Eukaryota; kingdom Metazoa; phylum Chordata; class Aves; order Pelecaniformes; family Threskiornithidae; genus Nipponia; species Nipponia nippon. Next base: position 60,841,596 of record NW_028262380.1, read on the forward strand.
AAACCTGGCTGCCTAACGGCACATGTAAGAGCTGCACACAGACACATGGAGGGATTGTACCCTTATGCAATGAAGCAGAAGTGGGGTTGCCCATGTCAAAAGAGGTGGAGGAGAGCCAGGGGATCCCCAGGGGCTGTGATGCTTCTTTGCGGATCCTTTCAGCATTTCCCAAGGAGTGTGTGTGCCCCAGATCAATACCTACCCTTGTTTGACAGTAATCCCCCACTGCACCTGAATGCAAACACAGACACATACAAGTATGATTGCTCTCTTGTGTTTTTGGTTTTTGTTTGTTTTTTTTTTTTTTTATAAATGCCATAGAAAGTTCACCTGCATTTCATGAGTGGAATAGAAAACACTGAAGGGCTCTGCTCCCCAACGTGATTTTGTTTGTTTGTTCTTGGGAAAATATTGTCTTGCAGATGCCATTGTTCAAACATGCATTCAGCATCCAATTTAGGGGAGCAAGTGGCAGAAATGGGGGAACGGTTTTGTCACTTGGGCTTTGTTTAACCCTTTTGCACATTTCCCTTCTCTGGAGCGCACCATTTACAACTGCAAGAGGCAAGGCCTTGTAAACTTTTTGGTGCCACTTCCTTCTTTTCTGAAGTAAATTGCTTAGCAGCAGACCACACGTTTGTTTTAGTTAGCCTCAGTCTTAAATAATTTATTACATTTTGTGTATGTGCGTGGTCTTAATTCTGGTAGCAGAGATTAAATCTCCTTTCTGACAGAACCACAGTGTGGAACCTTGGGCACGTCTGGTGATTTTTTCACCAGTTCCTGGAGAGAGGGATGGTCATTTCCTGGCCTCTGTCTATCATGAGTGTACACAGCTTAGGGAGAAAGGCTGTCTTTAATTATTAATGAACTCATTGCCTCACGCACTGAGAAACTGCTCTCATTTGAGATCTTAAGCATTGTTATAAACAGCTGAGGCAGGAAAACATCCTGTGCAAAGAATTGGTTAAAAGATTCCAAAGGCATGTTTTTTTATATTCTCCCATATTAAGTCTTCTGACAGGAACAAGATGGTATTTCTGCCTGGGATAGTCTTCTATGTATGCAAATATGCAGCCTACAGCTTGTTCATTAGGAAACGGAGTAGAGGAGAGTATGTAGGCTAAATGTCACTAAGACATATAAAACTCTTTGTGGCTATATAAAACTCTTCACCAAACTAGAAATAGGAACGTGCAAAGTATAAAAAGGAGAGAACATGCAACTGCTCCACTCCCAAATGCCTAATGATGGGTAAGTGCAACATAAACCAGGAGTACGTGGAGACTGTAAACTTCTGTGAAGAGACCTCTATAGCAAGCTTGAACATATTAATTTCCTTGTTTTGCATGGACTCTTGACTCAGAAGTTTGTTCCACCTGGATGTATTTGCTGCACTTTGCAATGCCTTGACCTAGTCTTCCCCATTCTTCCTCTATATAGGTTCAGGTTTGCTCACTGCTTGTAGCACTAACAGCGTTGGGGATGTTGCTATAAAGCAAGGAATAAGTGAATTCCAGTCTTGGATTACCGCTTCCATACCACAGCCTTGGGCTTTGCTTCTTTTCTCAGCAGGTATCCACTGAAGAAACTGGATTTGGCTTTCCCCTCGTCAGACTAGCCCACAATGTCCTACGCTGACCAGCACCTTATATGTAATGGTTTTCCAAGTTCATGGCCACACGCAATACACAAAACAAGATCTGCAAGCTGAACAAAGAGCCATCAATTCTGTTAATTGCCAAATGGGGATGAAGAATTATATATGTCAGCCACATTACTAAGTTCATCAAAGACAGGTTTTTGAGGCTATCCAAACTGTCGTAGAGTTTAAGTCAGGTTCAGAAGGCAGGGGCAGGCAGAGGGTTTAACATTTTTAAAACAAACACTTTCAATTTAGAATGCATAGATGATATGAACTAGCCCAAAGTTTCAGCAGTGCTGTTGTATCATTTCACAATGGGAAAACAGCAAAGAATCTAATTTTCAGCTGACCATACTAATTCTCCTGAATTCCCATACTAATCTCACATGACCATACTAATTCTCACTGCCCTACTTCCAGGCCCTCATGTTTGTGCAAAGCCGACAGAGGCAGCAGAGCTCACTGCTACAACCTACTGCTGCAAGTCATTTTGCTTTTCACCAAAAAGCTGTTTGATCCATTTGCATCACTTATTTTCCTGAAAATGTGAAGCCGGGTCTGCGCTGTCTGAGCAGAACAGTTTCATTTTTTGAGTGTTGCCCTAATTTTTTTTCTTTTTAAAAATATGTGATCAAAATCAAAACAAAAACTCTGCCAGTTCTAACTGTAATTTTTGATGAAAAATTAATTTCAGAATTCTTTTTGTTATCCTGCTTGGAATAAAAATAATTTCTTACTACAAAACAGCTTGCATAACAGAAAATCTACACCCAATGCCTTCCTAATATAAGCAGAGAAAAAAGCAATGAAGCAAGAATATACCTGCTCTTAGTACTTGACTTTTAGCAAAATATGTTATTAGTGAAAAATTAGCTGCATAGGACAGTCAATGAGTATTTCTGGTTTTAGAGCTGGCTTGAAGCTTTGTTCCAGGGGTCACACTGTGAGAGTTATAAATCAGGAAGGCAGTGCAACTCAGCTACAATATTTGACCTTCCTCATAAAGCTTTACTTCCTGCTCTCAAGAGATAAAGGGGTGAGGTGTATATGTATATATATATATTTAAAATAGTTTTTTAGCTCTCATGATTGAGGAAAAAAAGCCCTGATATCTAAAGGCATGAAGTCTAGAAAATATGAACCCCCCCAAAAACAGGAATCAAAAGATAAGGGTCTTCTCTTATACACATTGTATCTATCTTGAGGGAGCTGACACGTCTCTATGTATAGTGCTATTCTTATTTTTTTCACTAGACAAAAAGCAAAATCACGGACAAGATATATTTCAGCAGTTTTCTCTTACTAATCCACAGAGCCACCAGATGGAGCTGAGGTTATGCTTTTAACAAGGGGGAGCACTAATTTCTGGAAGGATTTCAGTGAACAATATGCATGTGTATAATAAACAGACAAATGTGTGTAGATGCACGGCACTCTGTAAATTAGGTATATTTAAGGTTTAAACAAATAATTTAAACGAGCCATAGGAACTAGTAAATCAGATTTACAAGCCTCGCTTCTGCATGCTTTCCTGGTGTCTAATAAAGGGTTAGCTTTTCTTGATTATGGTTCCTCTATGAGCCACTAATACTTAAACATTTGTGGGAGTGCAGTCTCTTTGACACCTCTGCTTCTCTTCCGAATATAATTGAAATTGACCAGCAGCTTCAAAAACTGTTAGACTAAACAGATGAATACACATGTCCAAACAGCAAAATTATTTAAGCCCCACTACCTGCCTCGGCAACCAAGATGTAAAATACCTGAGACTTAGGCACCAAAACCTGGGCTTACACTTCACAATACTTTGCAGATGGGAAAATAGATGCTTTTTCCCCATATATATATATATATATATATACACACACACACACACATATACAGGGAGCAAGTACTGCAAAGATACAGCTAAAGGATCAGTGCGAATCTAAGGAAACTACACCACTTCCTTCTTACATTCACACAGTGTGCCAGAAGACCCCGACTAAATCACTGGGACAACAGTAAGTGACTTAAGTCAAAAGGCGTATATATAAAACTCCTTTTAAAATGACTTGCTAACATTTTCTCCTACCATTTTAATGAAGTTGGCTTGAATCCCTGGAGTTTAAGGTTGTTATAACTCAAATGTGTCAAACTTATTATACATACAGTTGTTGTTAATGCCTACTACAAGATATATGGCCTGAATTAGTACTACAGTAGACCCTGGAAAACTTGATGACAATTACTGCTCCTTTCTGCTTCACAGTTTATACAGAAAAAGGCAGTTCTTTTCTGAAGGGATTTCACCCCAACCAGAAAAGATTCAGGGGAGGAGGAAGACACTGCAGTCTGTGTTACTGAGCAACTCTGCCACAGCCAAAAGTAGAGCACCTGAAGAGAACTGTCCAAAAAATGATGAACATTTGGTTTCATCAACAGCTTTGAGATTTCCAATTCTGAATTCATTAAGAAGCAAAATTAAGCACGACATTCTTGGAGAAAAAGAATTGCTTTGGACTGATCTAATATTGTGCTATGAAATAATTTAGATTGCATTTATACATTGCATTATAACTGAAAGATGATGCCATTAAAAACAAAAAAGGAGACTTCCCAGAGTCAAAATGGGATGTTTTGACATTGTTCAAGCTTTTCCTCCCCCACTTCTTCCAAAATAGCAGCACAGAAATCAATTCACTTTCAGGAAGTGTTTGGATTGTGATGACACCAAAATGAATACATCAGTTTCACCAAGGTTTCTCCAGCTTACCTCATCTTATGGTCCAGTTCAGCCCTTGAACCTTCAAAACTTATTTAATGCACTAATAATTATGTTTTACCAGGATTGAAAAAATTGCCCAGGTGTCCTGAAGACTACTTGCATTGCTCCAGATGGCATAAACTCTGGGAGATTTAAAGTATTCAGCTACACAGGGTTCATCACCCATGTCCCTTCTCCCAGCCACCTTCAAGAATTCTCTTTGCTAAGCTTCCTCGTGTCCTATACTTACTTTGCAGTAACTGTTTTTTTTTCTTGAACTGTTTGCCTGCAAAATCTTTCCTGATCATTCACCCAGAGCTCCGCATCCAGCCAGACCTGCTCCCTCCCACAGCTGGTGTTGGGGTAACAACACAAGCGCTGCTGATTGCAAAGGAGGGCCAGAACTGTGGCCTGTGACTGGAAAAACATAAAACAGCCAGCAGGGAACAGCATCCCCTGGGAAATTTTTCTTTCATTAGGTGAGAAGGTCATGCCCTTATTAGCCTCCAAAGCTGATGTGCAATTCCCCTTCTGGGCTGGAGGCTCACACCTATGCAGCCGTGGCCTTTTACTGTGCAGCAGAACCTGCTATTGAAGTGAGTTCCTCCTCTGTACTAACGTATTCATGCTTGACATAAAAGGTATATAAGGATGTACCTCCAGGAGAAAATACACTTTTTTTTTTTTTTTTTTTTTAGCTATTTTTCCCGTAACCACCACTGTAGATAAGCTTTGTCTTTTCCTGCCTTGGGAGAGAACTGTTGGTGAAGGGCACTTTTACAGCTTGCATGATCTGAAGCTCCTTCTGGCTGGCAGATGTCTGAGCTGCTGAGATAGAAGAGTCTTTTCCCCCCACTGTATTTCCTCAGCCCAATGCCTTGACTACCATGGAGTACAAAGTGCCTTCCTACACCATGCAGACCACATGCAGTCTGTTAAATACCGCAATGGGGGTAAGAGGTGTCTACTGTGCAACCTTCTGATACCTGCTATGAAAAGGAAATGCCTCCACTACAGAACTGGGTTTAATTGTATCCTCCTCCCCAGAGGTTATACCACAGCATCTGTTTGCTCTGCAGTTTTGACAGCTTGTGAGAAGAGAGGCCCTGGTGCCAGTGGAGTTCAGTTGAGTTAGGTGGCTATTCACTCCCAGCCACAGGAGCCATGAGATTAGCAGCCAAGACAGAGGCTGCATTCCCAGACGTCCCATGACTTGCCTGTGAAATACCAGAATCAAGCTAATATTTCTACGGGCTTCATCAAATTCACAATATACATTGTCATGGCTCAGCTCTAAATTAAGGATGGGAGACCCTATGCACTAATGCCATGGGTGTTTGGGAACAACACAGCTGCCTGAAAGCAGAGTTAAGAGGCATCCTATTCTCAATACGGGTTTCTAAGAGGTCGCTTCATTCTTTTTCTCAACACCTTGAGTATGAGGTGGATGAGAATTGCAGAGCTGTAGACCCATCATCTTCTTTGCCTTCTGCATACGAGACTTTAACTGTACAAAGCATGCAGTTTCCCCAGATTTATAGCTGCTTTAATACGAAGAGTCTCCAATATACCGCACCTAACTACCACTCAATAAACCATGACATCACTGGTGCATACTCCACCTGTATGAACAGGCAAAGAAATAGACAAGAAATTGAGGATAAGAGTCAGGATACAGGGTAACAAACATGTCAGTGCATGTATTCAGAAGTCATGAGTCAGCAACATTGGTGTTGGGTCCAGCCCTGGATCCATAAGAAACAGAATTGGGCTAGAAGTTTCAGTGCTGGCTGAATTTTCAAGCCCCATCAGCACTCTTTAGATATGCCAAACCCCAGATGGGACTAAAATGCTTTGAAACAGTTCCCCATTGAAACAGTTCCCATTCTGAAGGATGCACAAACCCTAACAGAACCGAGAGTTTGAGGTCACTGGAATCCGATTCTATATTAAGGCGGTTTCCTCGGTAACCAAAAGTCAAAGCAGCCTTCAAACAGTGCAAACAGACAAACCTTTCACTCCTTACAACTTTTCAATTAAAGAGGGACAAACATACATTTAAATTATGAAGTGGTAAAAGCTTTCTAAAGCACCCAACCCAGCATAGCAAGCTCTAACTGCAATATATCTCACTTAGATAACAAAACTGCCTGCAAAGTTTCAAGGACAACCATAAGACATAGTGCAAAAAGAAAAGGAATAACACAATATGCTTTTACACTGCACTCAATGCAAATATCACAAGGTCTCTGTTCCTGAGTCCATGCCACCAGCAGCCAGCCTGGACACACTGAGGAGGATATAAAGCCAGTTTTTGACCTCTGCTGCTGTTGTGAAATCCAAGCTCCATTGCCTTCAGACAGATACTGGTCTGATACTGGGCACGGCGGTAGTTCTAGAGCATGTTGCTTGTGCAGCCACAGCACCAAGGTCCCCAAAGGCAGGTGAGGCCATGTGCTAAGCTTTGAGGTGGAGCCTGTGCAGCAGCAGCGGGTGAGGCAGAGCTCAGTTCATTCCTTGTACCAGGGCCCAGGCCAGCTGGGTAGTGCTTCAGGGTGGAAGCATAAAGTAGCAGTGCCATCTGCTACCACCGGAGTAAAGGCTCATTCCTTGATTTCGCAATGCCTGGGGAACCACAGGTTACAAAGAGGCACGCTGCTGACAAAAACCTGCTGTGGCAACACAAGAAGTTGCCTTGGATGTAGCATTCGGGCTGGAAAACCTGTGACTCAAGGAGCAGAAAAGGCAGAGTTATGGCTGATGACACAGCCTGAAATGAAAAGTGAACCTCCCTGATGCCAGAAGAGTTACACCTTTTTACACCAGGGAGAGGCTGAACAAGTGTCTCGTTACCACTAGTACTTTATGTTGCCAAAGAGGCACTATGAAAGGGAGTCCTTCACCTTAAATGACAGTGTGGGGTATACAATTTTGTGCACCGTGTCCTGTCACTGCAGAAGATGGGACTTTTTGCTATGCAGATGGGTTTTCTCCAGGTGCATGCTCTTATATACCAAGCCTGGTGAATAAATTGGCTGGAAATGCGGATACCCATCCATGTAATAAATATAGGTGGATTGCTAACAATGAGACTGAAAAATATTCAGCTTCAGGCAGAGAACAACATTTCAGCCCAATATTTAAAGTTTATCATTAATAAACTGAGAGAGATTAGTGGATTATAAGGAGTAGTAGCAGATGTGCTTTAAGAATAAGGCTTACAGCCACAATTAAAAGACATTTGCCTGATTCCACGAAGACCTGTAGTCCTCTCTGTATATGCATATACACGTATATTCTCATTTTTATGGAAGATCACCCATCTTTCTCTTCCTAAGGATTTCATGGCTTTATGTACATTCTTGTTACGTTGAGAATCTGCAATAATGTTACCAATGAAATTGTGTGTGAATAATACATTACTGCATCGCATAAAATAGTCAATGATTTCCTGAGGGATAATGAAAACTACTAGTACTTACTGGGTGTTCAGGCCAGGCAGTACATTGCTAACTAATTTATTTTAGTCTTTGTTAAATAAAATATACAATTCATTCATCTCTAGTGTCATATATCATACAGCACCAGAGCAAATGGGAAGCTGATCTGAGCACCCCGAATGGTATCGACAGCCCATAGCTCAGCTCTGCTGCAGCACAATTACAAGGGGACGCTGAGGACACATTGGTATTCTGCACTGGAAGGCAGTAGCCACTGCTCAGCTTTCAGCCTGATACTCACAAAACCTGAGTTTCACGAGCAGTGCACAGTCTAAAACAGCCACTGTCGTGCCCATTAGTCAAGAGAAAAAAGCGAACAGGCCTAATCAGCCAGATCTCCTTTGGTAGTGAGGGTGTGTTCAAACAACCCACGATGATCTAGAGGAAAGTGGTGGAAGCCAGCTGGTGGATCCTACCCCATGTTTTGCCAGGACTGCCTTTTCTACCTCAGCCACCTGCTAGGACCAGATGTGTCAGTGAATGACTGTATTTGACACCTCAAATATTTAGATAACTTTCAGTTCAGCCGTTTTATGCTCAAGCAGTTAACCCATTAGCCTCTGCAAAGCCCACCTGGGGAAAAGCCCGCTGTCTAGTGGGTGCATCAAGCCAGACTGGCAAATGGTGAATTATACTTCCAAAATACAATTCTTGGTTTAAGTAATGATACTGCAAGGTGGAAGCAGAATTGCTGAGTAGAAATCAACAAAGTCTGGTTTGGGTGGTTTATTTTATTTTTCTAAAATAAAGACATAGAGGAAAACAGACGGGAAAACCTATTTTACTACATAGAGCTGGCTTTCTGAAGTATTTGCTTCTAATGGTTACTTTGCAAAATACTGCTTTTGAAAACAGCATTTTCATGTACACTGCATGTTCCAAGGTTCATTAAAATTAATTAACATCCTAGTCTTGACAGTAGATTGTCTCTATTGGGGCTTAGAGCTGTTAGTGCCTTTCAGGTCCTGTCAATGACAGCATGTGTTCCACAGGAGAGCCCAGCCAGAACACAACAATGCAGGTACTGTACAAATACAGAACAAAATCCTTCTCTAGACACTTAGTTCTGTCCTGCTGATAGCACACCTATAGAGATATTAAATCCTCAATATCTGACTGCCAGATATCTGAAAATATGCAGATCTTTCCCCTATAACACTTGGGAAACAAAATGCTACCAAACCCAGTAATCCCTGCTTACTGCTCAGGGAAAAACTGACACACGGACGTCACACTCCAACGACCAGACTGAAAACTGGCAATAATTATCCGTACTCTTCACACACTATTCCATTTGCTTACAAAGGATCAGAGTGCTTTGTTATAAAATATATTACAATGTAAGCAATGTTACCTTATTTCAAACATATCCAGCTGGCACACTTCTGCCACATACACTTCACCAATAGGTAGAGTTGGCTAGGGTGATGTGCAGGTAAAACCTTCTGAGAACCAAAGTAAGTTTTTCAGTGGTAATATTTTCATTGAAAAATGTTTTCTTGTGGCTCAACGATTTGTGTAATTTTAGCAAAATGTTTCAAATGAAAAGAAATTCTATGCTGATACAAATCAGAGAGGATAGCTTAAGTTTTCAGTTTTTGCATTTTTTTTTTCTTTCCCTGCCCTCTCCTTTTTATCATTACAAAAGTGGATTGAGATAAGAGATAAAAATTAGACATAAGGAATGACAGTCTCAGGGGAAAAAACCAAAACATTTCAGTGCACTTCAAAAAGCATCTAAATGAAAATGTTGCATTTCTATTTAATTCTAAAACAACAGTTTTCAGTTCATTCCCTCAAAGAAACAAGGAAAAAGCATGACAAAATCTGAAACTTTTTTTCATAGTGCTCATGTTTTTTTTTTTCACAACAGCTCAACCCACTTTTTCAGGAGGCCCTATTAAGAGCTTCATTTCTCTTTTAGTAACTGAATAAACTAATGCAGTGCCTTTAGCTGCTCCAAATGCACTTGCATATGAGCCACCTACAAAATGTGCTTATAAAGGACGTAGAAAAATTCTGTAATAACTAAATGCTTGATGCTGGTCCTTGAGTGATTCTGTTTTGGTTCAGTACCAACCAACCTTCAGACGCATGGTAATTGCTCAAGAGTGGGACCCACCTCAGAGGGGATTCCTAGGGAATCCAGTAACTCAAAGATGGATCTGCCCTAACCAGGCTAAAGTATTTGCAGGATTGGCTGGAGTTACTGTGGCAGGACGAGAGAGAATGCATGCATCTTTGGTCAGACCACTTTGGTCATGTTTATGTTCTGACCCTCCTCACTCCCATCATAGCAGCAGAGTCTATACAATTCCCTGTGAAGCTTTATATCACGATTCACATAAGATGTCCATGAGCTGCCATGAGCTGTTTTTCTGAGAAAAACTGGCCACTGTAGACAACTGGTTGCTGAGCAGGAGAGGGAATCAGTCTGAAAGGGTGCAAGTAGCTCTTAACAGCATCCAGGAAGTCTGGGCTGTTTAGAAACCAAGATCCCCAAGCCCAGGCATAAAGAAAACTGCGTCCCTTCCATACCTTACACAGGTGACCCTTCATAGCCTGCTGCCATTCCCCACCAGCTAGGCTAGAGGAATGCTGGCAAGCAAAACCCAACTTCTAATACACCAGCCCAGCTCATGGTTTATACAATAAACATTTTATGGGAAAGAGAAAGGGTTAGAATTTGATCAGTGGAACAGCAGAGGGTTGTTTTCCTAAGAACAAGGGGCAAGAAGGAAGGGAACTATGTATCCAAATGGGTGGTACACAGGCACCTGAGTTGAGCACTTTATTTTTAAGATACAGGAAATGCTTACAAGTGTATTTTGCTGTAGTAAAAAAGCAAAAACAAAAACAAAAAACAACAAAAAAACCCAAAAACCAAAACCAAACACACAGACAAAGCCATTAAGTTGAACAGAAGATTAATTCCCTAAATAATGAACTGCAAAGCAGCAGCGAGTTCAGCAGCAGTGAACTGATACAAAGGATTTCATCCGTATGAAGAATGATTATGATCTTTCTTAAGAAACTGCGAAAGACTTACAACTTCTAAGTTAGCAACTTACTAAACTCTGGCTGCCAGGGAAAATAACAGCAACGGCTTCTAACATTTTCTTCTGTAGACAGACTCTATGATTCAGGGGAGGAAGGGAAGAGCAGCAAGCAGAAAACCTTCATGCTCATCTGCTCTATTTCCATTTTACATTATTATCCCTTCTTTGTATTGCGGTGTGCATGCAATCTCATTCCCTGGGAATATGAAACCTGCAGCCACTATTTCTTAAAAAGCAAGTTTCTAAGCGGTCTAATCTCACTGACCTTCTTTACGGATATAATCTCCATTTCTCTAGGTATTGCCTATCTGCCTGAAACATCAACTGTACTCTCTAAACCAACAGGCTTTGTCAGAAAGTTGTGAGTCTACTAAAATTTTCTGCTTCCTGTGAGAATCTCCTGGCTCTCTGGACAGCTGGCCATTGCACAAGTCCAAACCCAGTGATCCCTAATACATTAAGAAGGACTTCTTGTGACTGGTGACACTAATGTTGAAAAGTAAATGGTGGTGGTCTGCTTCATACTGCAATCCACAAATCCCCCAATTTCCCCCAGAAATTTGGTCCTTCCTGTATAAGCCTGAAGCTCGTAATGGCCAATGCATAGGAGCAGAAAAGTGTATGTAGTCTATTTGAGTCTTAAATCAGATATGTTTTGAACTAAAGCGTAACAATTGTAGCATCAGCAAACAGCTCTTTTATCCTTTCTTCCTCGGGCACTTCCTTTTCACACCCCTGAGCAAAAGGACTCAGTTGTGCCATTCTGCAGGTGGAGAAACAGGAGTGCATTAAAAAGGACGCGTCTTGCCCCTGACCAAGCAACAAACCAGGAGTCAAGCTGAGATCAGCACTGGGTGTCCTGGCCTCCAGCCTAATCTGCCATCTCAGGCAGACTGTACTAACATACCAGAGCAATGTCAAAGTACATTTAATCCAGTAAATCCTTCTGGGGTGGCACTGTGGTAGTGCACTGGTGGGAGCCCATGGGATGGATCAGCGCTTCCTGAAGGAAGCTTTTTTGTCTGATACAGCTCCTCAGGAATACATTTCCATGAGAAATCGATTTGAATGCTTTCCAAGGAAGTGTGACACTGCCTGGCTATACACATTTCAGCATGGCCCTTTCGCTGTCATCTTCTAAATCAATTTCTTTCACTTGGTGCCAATGCAGCATATTAGTTTTTAAGTTGCCTTCTCGCTGAATAAGATATGGTGAACCCATGAATTTTATTGGTTATAAGAAAGCTTTGAGAGGGAGAACAGTAGAGAAAAATATCAAAGCTAGACTTCAGACCATATATTGCTTTTTATTTCTACAGCAGCAAGGAAAAAAATCATTCTTTATCTTGTAATGTGATTCATGGCTCTTTCCAGAAGGCATGGATAATGCAATTCATGAATTTGGCATTGGTAATCTTCACCATTTTCTTTGCATATATTCCGCTAGCATGAGCCCATCCACACATTAAAAAGTGTCCTGCCCTAAATATGTCAGCACAAGAGCAAACCTGAAGCAGTTGCATGGGACAGGGGTGTTTTTGTGAGGGGAAGTTACCCAATGTTAGCAGACATAAAGCTAGCCAGAAACTCAAGGAGATGAGTTCAGAGTTTTGGGGTAGCTTTTTAATTCATTGTTTTCTTCTTATAAAACCTCAGCTTTCAAGAAAAAAGTGACGACTCCAATAGTTTCTTTTCTAGCCCCAAGAGCACTAACGTTGCATGGCTTTCATTACAGAAGTATGCTTTTGAGACAATAAGCAAAAATAAAAATGTTAACTAATAGACCACTCCCAAAGTACTTCACGAAGAAGGCCAAAATTATTGCTCTCTTTTTGAAACACAGCCGGGTACAGAAGCCAAAGTACAGCAAAATGAGTCACTCATTGCAGTCTAACAGCTAAGGCAGACCCCACATTTCAGTGCTGTGCCCGCTAGCCTGAAGTCATATTCTTGGGAGGTCTAAAATTGCCATTAGAAAAAAAAAATAGCAAGCATCAGATTTACACTCCTGTTACAGGAAAGGGAAATTAAGATAATATTAGCCTATAGAGCACTTGAGTGAAATAGCTTATCGCAATAAAGTCAGGTTGCTGTAGAACTGTGTAGGATTATACCAGCCTATAAAATAGTCCTACAGAAAATGGCACCACACGCCTCCAACCCTGCAAGTTTAACTGATTATAATTCCTAAAATAAAATATCTAAGTTGGATTTTCAAAGGGCAGAAGACATTCAGGCACACATTTCCAATCAACTTTCAATGGGAAGAGTTTGACCCATTTCTGCTTTGATTTTACTTTGTTTTAAATAAGAACCACACTTCACATTTTGTGTGAAGAGGCTCGACTTTTGATACAAATGTCAGCCTTGTGATACTCCAAGCACATACAACCCTAGAGACCTATAAACGTCATTTGATGATAATTTTCCCACTTATGTGGCAAACAAGATTTTAACACAGGGAAGGAAATGTTTGTGCTGTGCTGCCTTCTTTGCTGACTGGTGACTCGTGGCTGATGTGGGGCTGATATTAGGTGCAGCGGATCATAATCTAAACTTTTATATTTTTGAATGCTTTGAATATGCACAATGGTGTGTAAATGCCAAATAACGCTGTTTTATTTTAACAGCACTTAGCACTATTCATGCACAACTGAATCAATATATAATCTTTGGGACACGAGCGCTCTCTACTGTAAGAAACAAAAGGGAGCAGTTAAACATCAGTTTTCACAACAATTAATATTGCCTAATTTCTAGCTAATTCTAGCAGAAATTCTAGCTTGCCTCTGTCATGTAATGACAATTCATGCATGACATAAACAAAATGCTCTCTAACACAAATGTATTGAGATAATGTACTGTAACAAAAATACTGTAATATCTAATGGCAGGTATTCAAGACTTACCTTTATTTGCCATTATTATCGTGAGCATATATCCGATATCCATACAGTGTTCCTAAGCACTGCCTTTGCTCTATAGCATGTATTAAACTTCTTTGAGCTCTTCATAATGGATCAGTTAAATTTTATAGGACATAAAACAACCCCTAAAGAAAATAGTGTTTTGGGAGAGTAACTTCCTTATCTTCTTAAGTAACCTACATTCAGTGCAACAGTGCCTAGAAAGCACTGTCATCAGGTACCAGTTATGGTGCTAACTGATGCAGATTTAACTACTCCTTTGTGTTTGCAACTGTCTATGCTACGTTACCTGCTGCTCTGCACTTTTCCCCACGTTGCATCACCTACTTGTTCACCTGCTGCACACTGCCGGAATCCTAGAGCATGAGCTGTTGGAGGAGGAGAATGCCTTTGCCCTGCTTGACTGCATTGCACCAGCTGCTTTGAAACACCAGTGCCTGCCAGGGCTCCTTGAGACGCTGCAGCACCCACAGAATGTAGACAACAGCAGCACTGCCACCTCACATCTCAGTACGGAGAACAGCTTCAATCAAATCCATGAAACACAACAGGGCTGCTCTGTGAACACCGATTAAAACACCTGCAGAATCTTTGTTTTGATTTCCCTATGAGGCCTCCAGAGTGAGGCAATTAGCAGCAGGTTTTAGCGACTCATGAAGCACCAATGTAAACCTCTTCTTCAGAGTCTTGGAGTCATGACAAGGATAAGCTACTCTGAATTGTACATGTACTCTACAGAGACCATAACACACCAATAGGACCAGTTCTTCCCATTTCAATATTAGTGTTCACTTTTTCCTTTATTAAGCTCACATTTTCTAAGTCTCCTGGAAGACTAAGACACACACACACACACATATATATTTATTTTTTTTTTCCTACCTGATTTAACTCACTGCTAAGCTGTAACATGAAAGCCAGATCTGAGCCCTGCAGCCCAGGTACTGGAGACATCTGGTTTGTGACCAGTTCCGTACTGTATTTATCTGAGCTACATAGGGTATACACATACTTAAAAGGGAAGAGAAACAGCTCACAATTTGACATCACTGCAGCTCGTTCTGAGACAGCATGGGTATCTCTGCTGTACAGCACTGGGCCATGTAGATGTACCCTAGGGGAGGTTACTTGCTGAGTTAATGCTACTGATATAAGAGAAAGTTTTCCGTTCCAGCTTCTGTCAAGAATTCTCCCTGCTGCAAAAGATTCATAATTTAAAGAGAAAAGGCACTAAATAATTTCTGAAGGTGATACTTACAAAGTGAAACCATTTTTCATAGTAGAGCCCCAAACAAAGGATTAACTGTCAATAAATCTATCATGCGTGACATCTGTGCTCCCATGGGGTCAACCCGTCTGTAAACAAACAAAAGACTCTTTTAATGATTCACCATTGCCTAGAGGGGAGGAGGAAGAAAGCATCTGTATTTCCTGAAACGTAAGTTGACAGACTTACGTTGATGAGACATTTACATCAAAAGGATATTTTCCTTATGCAGGGACACAGCTTGTTTCTAACATCCTCTTTCTATTAGGGAGTGGCAGGGAATATCCTGTCTAAATCAAGTGCTCCTAAGTTGTAGGGCATTAACCACTGATTATCATTAAGTTTAAAGCTAAAGAGTAACAACATACCTCAGTAGCCTGTGAGATCTGTTAGTCTAAAACTTTGGAGTCATTAAAAAAACCAAAAGCGGCAATTTCCCATCTCAACTTTAACAATGAGAAGGACTTGAAACCTGCTTTCCCCCTTCCATTGCCACTTACCGGTGGACAAAAGAACATATAAATTGTTTCACAATCAAAGCAAGAACCTGACAGAGAAGCCCAAAGTGGGTAGAATTAAACTCTCTTCACTCTTCTAAATAAGTCCCCAGTCTATGTGATGCTTTTACTTGAAGAAAGGCACTTGGGCCTTGTTTTTTCCTTGTTTACCATTTGATCATCAGACAATACTTCACCGTTCTCACTGCAAAGCACACACCAGTTAGGGGCTTTGCACTGGCTCAGAGCTGTGCCATCACAACTCTCTGTTTGGCCCTGCGCACTTGGGGTGAGATGGATGCCACTAAGAAAGTCATGCCTTATACAGCCCTGAGTCTCCCTGGCATCATGAGAGAGCAGCAGGAAAATGCTGGAGCTGGATGCCAGGATGTGATGAAGAGGAGTCCAAACCCGTAAGCCTGCTCAGTCTTCCAGCGAGGAATTTGAGACAGTATA
The DNA here is from genome assembly GCF_047370975.1 of Nipponia nippon. Classification (NCBI taxonomy): domain Eukaryota; kingdom Metazoa; phylum Chordata; class Aves; order Pelecaniformes; family Threskiornithidae; genus Nipponia; species Nipponia nippon. The sequence continues at coordinate 60,857,693 of NW_028262380.1, forward strand.
AAAAGAGGCTTACAAGGGACTTTGCATCAGCTTAACTGGAACAATACTAACAAACAGCTTGTGACATGCAGGACTTTACAATTGAACTCCAAGTTGCTTGCATGACCATACTGGTAACAAGTTTTGGAGATGGCATGTATATCAGAGAAGCCCTCATTAGATGCTACATCCTAAGGACTATTCTCAAAAGGGCTGAGGTTGGGAGCCTGCTCAATTGTTTAATTGAGGAATTCCTTCACGTTAACCTCTTTAACAAGGTCTTCCAAATTTTCTCTCCAAGTTTCTGTGCAACTGGGTCACCTGAGCTAGAGCTCACATGCACTGCTGTCTGCCACTAATGAGCTTTCATTCATAACAGACTGGAAAGCACTTGGGAATTCAGAATTTTATAGTCCGTTCTATCACGCTACTTCCCCATCACTCCTACACCAAAGTCATCCATGGTCACACTAGCCTACAAGGGGGACAACACAGTGGAGAATGGGGTCTGTAAAGCAGTACAGATGGTATTTCCTGAACTGAGCTGGGCCTTGTCATGTGGAAATACACTTGAGTCTAAATGTAGAGTTTTCAGCATTTATTACAACTGAAAAAACATACACATTACTGCTAAAAAATCATCCATTCCAGTCTAACAGGTCCCACTGGTGAATAATGCCATGCACAAGTTGCACTGCTGAAGATAAATGAGCTACATTACCTAGGTAATATCTCATCCATCTGAGTAAAGGGTGCTAAACGGTGTATGAATATTTGTAAAGCTAAGTGACAGAAGTACATACTCATTTTCGAAAAAGGAAAAAGTAATAGAATAATGTTATACCCAGGCTTTCTAACACAGCTCAAATTAAGGGTGGAATTTCACTCTATCATTATTTCCATTATACGCTTTTATTTGGAAAGGTTAAGAACTCAGCTATTAAAATGCACTCTTGGATGAAATTTCACAGGTAGAGCACTCTAGCATGAAAAATCAGCGTTATATATCAGGAAGAAGAATTGTTTGTAATTTTTACATCAGAATTCAGCACAAAACAATTCTCAAACTTTTCCATTTCTTTCAACCAAAGCATCAGATGTCTGTGTTCATAATAAAGCTCTTAATGAATAGACTATCATCATCTAATGAAGTACACACCAGGGCAGACATTGCAATTACCACACGTTAAAAAAAATTGTCTCTCCTCTACTACACATAGTGCTTAGTTCTTCCAAACTTCAAGAGGCAAGATGAAAAATAAAAAAAAAAAAGGAAGATACTATCTCTGGCCTGAAGATCAAGATTATGGCATCTGTTGTCTTCTCTCCTGACAGAGCATGGGCACTTGGGAAAGTCTGAAGACAGGGAGAAGCTCGAAGAGCGCTGCACCTAGTCTGTTTAAAGCCAGGTACCATCTCTTACTTATCTCTTAGCACAAGGATATTGCTACAACTTCAGACTTCATACAGAAAGTGCTCCAACCCTAACATAAAGACAGCAACCATTGGACTGACAGACACAGCAAACCCCAGCCCGCACAGCACTGAGTGCTCAGCAGAGCTGCAGGGTGCTGACACCTGCAGAGAAAGTGCCTACCATAGGGAGGTGATGTAAAATATGGGGAACTGCCTGGAAAGTTTGTTTGCAAATATTGCATCAGCTTTAAAAGATGACCTTTGATGATTTGCACTTGTACGCTGTTGTCTTTTTAGTTAAACAATGGGAAATATTATGAAATACTTCTACTATATGTTAAGATTAAAAATCTTATGGTCTGCTTATACTGCTATTTTCCAAGCTATTCAAGTGAGAGCAATAAAGACAAATTTCATTTCAGCAGGATCCCTTTAATTAGTCTGCAATGAGCTTTGCCCTGTTAGAGGTTTACAGTAAATTTTGTGGAAAATGCTCTATGCAATTCTATTTAGTCTTACTCCATCCCATACAAATACTCCATAAAATATTTTAAAAGCCTACCATTATAGGAATGTGCTGTTCAACGAGTCATAAAAGGACTTATGACTCAAAGGGCAATGAAGTTGGTGAAGGGTCTAGAGCACAAGTCTTATGAGGAGCGGCTGAGGGAACTGGGGTTGATTAGCCTGGAGAAGAGGAGGCTGAGGGGAGACCTTCTTGCTTTCTACAACTACCTGAAAGGAAGCCGTAGCGAGGTGGGGGTCGGTCTCTTCTCCCTAGTAACAAGTGATAGGACAAGAGGAAATGGTGCCAAGTTGCGCCAGGGGAGGTTTAGATTGGATATTAGGAAAAATTTCTTCACCGAAAGGGTAGTCGGGTGCTGGAAGAGGCTGCCCAGGGAAGTGGTTGAGTCCCCATCCCTGGAGGTATTTAAAAGATGTGTAGATGTGGTGCTTAGGTACATGGTTTAGTGGTGGACTTGACAGTGCTAGGTTAACAATTTGACTTGATGATCTTAGATGTCTTTTCCAACCTAAACAATTTTATGATTCTATGATAATACTGAGCTGGCAGTGCTCTCACTTAAGAGAAATGCTGCCCAGAGCACCACCACTTATAATTTACAAAGGAAGAAAAAGGCATATCTCCATCAGGAAGGTGAAATGTGTTAATTTAATGTGAGCTCATTCAGCTGAGGCCACTTGACCAGTCCTGCAGGTTGCAAGAGGTCCTGCTGCCCAGCTTGTGTGTAGAGTGTCCAAAGCCCAAATATCACATCAGCAGCCCTTTGTAGGTCGGGGAAACAAAGGCAGGAGAGATGGAATGGTATGAGAGAGGTACCCAGCCCATTTTTGTGGTAGAACCTGGAATTACAAGTCTAGTGGCCCAACCACCAAGATGAACTTTCTCTAATAAAAGGTTTCTGCGAGAACGGGAGGAGGAGCAACACACAGGCTGAGTTCCTAAAACTCAGGATGCTTCATGTTATGGCCATTGATCTGGCTACATGCTGGTTTAGCCTCCAGTCTAACAATAAGTGGCATGGGATCAGTTATGTTCATTGGTGGTAAGCTAATACCATGTGGACAGTGATTTCAAAACATAAACGCAAAATCTCCCCAACAGACAATCTCTGCTCCATGAAAAGCAAAGTGACTGTTAAGCCTCACAGTGGTTATCTGATTTTCTCCCACCCTTGTCTTAAACAAAAGTTGTAAGAACAAAAGTGCCAATTCATAAAGTCCTAGTTCTGAAGCCACTGTGTCATGCCAAAATGTGCTTTGCACTCCCAGGCTGAAAGGCCCCAGACTCCAGTGGGAACAGCACATAAGCATCCGAGGACAGAGTGTGGCTCCACAGATACCTGTTTGCCTCAAAGCAGAAATGTTTAATTCTCAACTTTTATGATTGTTTGAAGTGGTGTCTCTCTAGCACTAGAGAGGAGTTGGGAGCGACTGTAAGCGTATTTGGATCTTACCTTCTAAAAATGAACTTCTTTCTTTATGCATCCTGACACTCAGCACAGAGATAATAATAAGCCATTCTTAGAAACAGCATTGTATGACAAGCTACACCAAGCGACTTAGCACAGAAGACTGCCTAAATATTACAGCCTAGGGTACAGAAAAAAGAATTCGTAACAGGGGAAAAAAGGATGGGAAAGATGACACCAAATACTCTACAAAAGCGGTTTATTCATCCTTACAAGACTACATAACCAACTGTTTGACATCCAAATGCTGATGTCCGTCAAAATCATAACAATCAATATATGTCATCTGGCTTTCTGGCAGCCACCTGAAAATAAATTTGCATAAAATCACAACACAACTGGAAATCTACTCCATGACACCAAATTGCAGCAGTACATGGTAACAGAGATAAATAAATAAACCTGGGTCCAAGAATGAAGCCCTGGAGGACTCATGAATTAGCCACTGTAGAAAAAGATGTAAAGTAGGTAGACTGAACAAACTTGGAGAGAAGCGTCTAACTGGGAGGAAAACCAAAGCAAAGGTGTGCTTGTCATTCCAAGGCAGGAGGGAAAGGGGCAATACTTTGCTTCACTGTTGACACCAAGTGCAGTTGTTTTTCTAAGCACTTGCAGACCAGACTTTCAGTGTGAAACTGAGAAGCATGTCTGTCAAGTCTTTCCTACTCCTGAAGGCCACTGCTGCTGCACAGGCTGAAGGGACAGCGGATGGGTTAAAGTGAGCACAAGAGAAGGACTGAGAGGCAGGTATTAGTTGTGTCTGAAGGGAGTACCATGAAGTTTCTCACTTGTTGGAAATTTAGTTTACAGAGAATGCAACATCCACACCACCCTGTCCCCTTTTCAAAGAACAGCTGCAGAAATTTTTGGATGTAAAAATTATGCTCCTGCTTCTTAATAAAGCACTAATATGGGAAGTAGAATTATTATTGTTTAAATCGTACCACTTTCATTAGCTTTTCTGACAGTCCCACCTATGTCTTCTCTATTTAACACTGAGCTTTCCCAAGGATGTAGTTCCTGTATTTCAAAATCCTGTATCACTCCACTTTTCTGACCCTAAATGCAGGGCCTTGAAAATGACTCCTTAAAGACCAGGCTGGATGTTGTCCACTCCATCCTAGAGGATCAAGACTTGTCAGCACTGAATTTGGGTAGAAGATCACTTTAAAAAAAAAATGAGTTCAGCGGTACAAAAAGTATTTAAGGCTATCAAAACTGACATGAGAACTGAATCTGCCCAATTTCAGCAGAACTCCTCTCCTAAAGAGCATGAGGACTAGTCATGCAGTAACATTCAAAAGATGCCACCTGTGATACTACCTGTCCCAAAGAAACCAGCTCCAGTGCTACATAACAAATCTTAATCCTTTACATGTGCTACAATCCTTATTGCACAGAGGTGAACTGAATTTTTTCATCATCTGAATATAACACAATGTTTCCAAGCATGCATACACAGATGGTACACTTAGTCATTTTCAATAAATGGCATTAAAGAAAATGGTTTGGCAGGAGCTACTGCCTTTAAAGGATAGCTTAAAATATATTTATCTGCATCGTTGTTCCTCAATAGTCATAAAACAAGCAAAAAGACATAACACAACCACCAGCCAGATTTAAAGGCCTCTCTTTTAAAATGCTGCTGTTTTTTAACACTACTATACTACGAAGGTTGACAGAGAGATAACAAAACCAGTTGTAACAAAATCTAATCCAAAAGGTAGCTGATTAAAGAAATATATTGTGGATCACTTGAAGACTGGCAATGACTGGTTTTGACAGGAAAGATCTCAGAGAGAAGTCAAGCTATCTTATTTAAAGGCACAACCACATTGTAAATCACTTACCTGAAAGTAGTATTTGGCCTTAAGCCATTGCAGGAGAACTACATTACAGCTCTTGTGAAAGGCACAAAATTCATTGCAGAACTCCTAACTCGGAAACAAATATTTTTTTAAGGCATAGCCCCTTCAAAATTATCTTTTCCATTACTTTGGACTCTCTTTTCAAAAGAATTTTAGACTTAATCTTTTCATGCCCAAAATTTTGAGCAGAATCAAATGGAGTTCTCTGTCCTACCATAAATCTTCTGGAACCACAGATTTCAAAGGAAAAATTCTTCAGCTTTATTACTAATCTGTCAGAACCACAGTGCTCAATACAAACGGTCCTCCTTTTTATAAGAGCTACAGTTTGTTCTCTGTCAAAGAGGGAAAATACTGTCTTTTATGAATCTGTTTTCTCCTATGCTATTGTTAGTACTCTCCTAAATCTTAATAAATACAAATACCAAGGATATTTATAATTTTTTGCAAGTGACAGTTTTTTCAAAGTAGTGCTGAATATATCTCCATTTTTTAAAATACCTTCCTCTTCCTTCCCTTCCTCCTCCTAAAAGGAATGAATAATCAATACTTAGCAAAATGGAAGGGCAGGGAGATTGTAAAAAACTTAATAGCATAAACATAGTCACTGCAATATAACTAAGAAACTCACTGAATGGTTTAGCAGAGCAAAGCTGAAGCAATTTTTTTCAAAATATGATGCCTCAAGTCAACCTGATATTCAGAAAGAATTTTGCATTCAATTTTCTAAGGCACTTCTGGAAATCTACACTCTTTAAATTAGCAGGAGCTTTCAGGAATTCAGGATTTTTGAAGATTGAGGCAAATCAGTTAGTTGCCTGAAGATATTTACTTAGTAACTTAAGCGTGGACACTCATCCTGCAAGACAGATTCGGTGCTGCAAAGGTGAATAACTCAAGAACCACCTTACCTAGAGTGCCTTAAAAAAAACAGTATTTCCCAAGCACACCAAGGTAAACTGTATGACTGTAAACCAGCCGTATTATCTCAGAGTATAATGCAGCAGTTGTTTATAAACATTGTCCTTTTAATGGTAACCTCTATAAGCAGCATTTAAAATTACTATATACACCAAATAATCTAGATAAAGCCTTGCAAGCACTAAGATGTTAGATCTTTGTCTGTAAGATGATGTATACCACTCTAGCACCAAGCACAGAGCCTTCCGCTGCTCTCAGGCAGTCTATAAACACATAATAAGGGACAATGTCTGCTTGGATAAAAAGGCAAAGTGTTAGAAGAGGTAGGTAATTGGTTTAGGGCTAGACAGCAGGAACCAGAGAGCTGTGGTGGTCATGGTAAAGCCACTCCAGTGCTTCTTTCTCAATGCTCCAGCCCTTCGCAGCCATGATACTGAACACAGCTTGTCCCAAGGCAAGGACTGTAGGCATTTTGGATACTTGACAGGTGAGTACCAAGGACATGCAACAGCAAATGATAGATTTAGGAAGAGAACATAAGCAACTGGAGTTCCTTCCTAGTGGCCTATCTGTCTCTTTGGCATTTACCATGCATAGATGCAATTTTATTTCACATCAAGATTGCACTTCTGCTTGCTTTTTAAGTGATTTAACCATTTACCTACTTGCATGACTGAAAAAAAACTTCACAAGCTAATGCCAGAGAGTAAAATCAACTTGAGGCATGATAAGAAAAGCACAGCTCCAGAATCATATATAACAGAGGCAAAATGACTTCCTCAAGATTCTCTACAAGATCATGTAAGAGCTGGAGTTAAAACTCAGGTCACTTAGGTAGCACTTCGCTCTATGTACTTCCCAGTGTTTCTCTACAGGTAACTGTGTCCCTGAGTGCGTACAAGGTGGTTTCACAACCAGTAATCCCAAGCAAACAGCGGGGCTGCAAGCTACTGAAAACACTGCTGCAACCTAAAGCAGGTCTCGGGCCCCAATTCATATCCATCCACACTATTGGAATAATTAATTGGATTTGAAGATCATTCACTGCCATCCTCTTCCCAAAGGAAGACTTCAGTGCAGGTGGAGACCCAGCTAGGAGTTGTCTAGGTGCTCCTGCCCCCACCACACGCTCAGCCTCACACCAGCGACATGCTGTCAGCTTGTGCAACTGTGGTGTGTGATCACGTGCTGGGGTGTGTGTGTGCAGGCTGAAATCACATACCTAGCTGCGATGCACGTGTCCAGCTACAGAATAAGAAATGAGCCATTGTATATAGGCCTTTTATTCTGTCAAGGTAAACCAGCACTGAAGGAATATTGTGCATTGCTGAGCTAAAAGGGCAGCCCTTCCCTAGGGCTCACTTTCTTGAAATACACACAAGCAAATAAGTTTGTACTGTGCTTTGCAATGGTGTGTCTGGGAAAGGAATGGTTGCTGTGGAAATGATCAGCAGAGTAAGGGAATATCAGTTCAATAAAACACAAACACAGAGCTGGACCATGTTACTTTGCAAATGATGGGGGGAAAAGAGAGCAAGAGGGGACCTCACAAGGCGTGTCTACTTCAGTCACGCATGTGAAGTTGTCAGATCTCCTGTTAAATGGATGTTTAAGATGGGGGGAGAAGAGCAATATGAACAGCCTAGTAGTCTGACCCTGAAGCTCCTGTGATGCTTGATCCTGCTCACTCAAAATAGTGCAGTGTCCCAGTAAGTACAATCACGTACTGGACAATCAACTGCAGTGGCCTCAGCGATATCAAAGACACAACTTGATATAACAAAGAGCAACGTTTGTAAATTTGTGTGCAACTGCATATGCTCGCTGACTTCCTACTGAACTGTTGGCAGAAAGTAGCTCTCATCTTTGTGCAAGTTGACATCCAGCTTATCTTTCTGTGCCATGATCTTAACTGTCTCATTTTTCACATCACTAAAAGGTGTACAGTAGTAAAAGGAGCAGATGTCTTTGGACAGCTGCAGCATCATTAGGGGCATAAATTTCTTTTGTGTGATGCTCTTTTGTATTGCTACTATCTCAGGTTAACAGCAAAGGAATCTAACACTCATACAGCTACATTTCGGTACTGATATAAGAGACCTATTTATTTTAGGTAATTAAAATAATTTCTTTATGAGCATGTGAAATCAGCAGAAAACCACTATTTGAGACGGTTGCATATTAAGCAACAGATGCAAACCTCCAATTACTTGTAACATACCTATGCCCTGGTGCTGTGGAGAGAGAATTTATGTACTCATGCTTGAAAGTATAAAGCAATTTTTTTTTTGTTTAGCTCCCCTAATGTGACTTTTTCACCTCATGTCTGCTGAGGAAGGACAATGCCAGTCCCCAGCCCCTGGTGAAAAACAGATTAGTGTTGAACTATAGCCAAGAGCTAGTACAGATATCCAGATATTCTGCTCTTACCATAATGAGATCTCCATTTCCATGTAAATACCACAAGAGGTCCTTATTGCTTGTTCAAGAAATGTAGCCTGTAGCAGGAGGCTAAGGTGCCCATGGCCTCTGATCACCTGCTAGTGACCCAGAGCTTGAGAGCCTGCAACGTGTGCAGAGACTGAAGCGGTTCCTGGACCCTTTAGAGCACATCTCTGTACTATGGGGCATTCAGGGCAGATAGGCTAAGGCCCACAAGTGGTTGTGTTTATCTGCAGGAGCCTTCTATCTAGGTACAGGATGAAGACAAGCTGTCAACCATATTCATAGCTAAATATTTATAAGTCAAGATGACAGAGAATGTAAAGAAATGAAATAAATGAAATATAGTGAAAACAACACCCTCCTCCCCCAAGGCTGCCCTGCTCCCTCCTTGCCTCAGAAAGAAACAAGACCAATCTGAAAACATTTCAAACTAGAAACAAGCCTGAAGTAAAATTTTGCATCAGAACACCACATCTAGACTAAACACCTCAGCTCAAAAGCAGCCAGATCCACACTTACCCATCTCTGCATCCAGGTCCACACTTCTCCAAAATTCCAAAATTTGGATTTGAGTTAAAGCAGAGAAAAGTTCAGGACAGAAGCTTGGATCTAAAATCAGGAACCCATCCAGGGACTTGGTCCTCATGCTTTTGAAGACTGAGCAAGAGACCTGAGCTGAGTGGTAACAGCAATGAGATCCTCTTCCACTGTGTTCTTTTTCTCCGTTTCATCTTTCGAACTTTACCTGGTAACTCTTGAATTACACAACAGAGAAGAAAGAAATTCTCCTTCATGTTAACACCTAGTTAAACACTACTTATTGTAATTGCTTGGCAGTAGACCAAAGTATCTCCCTTAAAGTCATAATTTATGCTAATACTACTACACTAGCTGTTGCCATTCAATATCCAAACAACCACTTCAGGTATGTGAGATGGTTCGAGTAGCTCACCACAGTCTCAGCAGCCCTGCAGAGACCCTCTCAAGCATTGCTTTCTGTACCTCGAATAGTCACCAACTAATATCTAGGGTTGCCAAGCTGAAGGGAACAGTCTCAGCATTGCTCTTCCAGTGCAAGCACACGCTCGGTAACCCTGGGTTTGCCAGGATCATGTTGTATGTATGTCCACTCACAATGTTTGTGGTCAGCCAACATATGCATGTGGGTGAAGATCTGTGTCTGTCAAGCCTGAGGCGATCAGCATTCAAGATGACCAGCAGACCAGCTCTTTCACACATCATATTACTATGTAGTGAAGGGCTCCACCCAGGGTACAGCTAAGTTACATTTTCTAGGCTCAATGGAGCTCAGGCTAGACCCAGGCTTTTTGTAAAATACGTAAGTTACATTCATGCTGTCAACAGAGCTGGATTTCTGTATCTCATCAGATGCTGTATCCAAAATATTGTGGGTCAGATAATTAAAAGACCAAATGATTAGTCCCTCAAAAACCTAAAGTAGTAGCCAGGTTTCAAAACAGCTGTGCACATCTAGGTACAACAGGAACTGCTTGCTCCTGAGCTTTCCTGGGAAGTATGTTCTTAAACACACCGAGCTCTTCTAAATATTTGTCCTCCAGTGTCGGAGTTGCAAACATAACCCAAAAATCCCAAGCAAACATACTATAGTAAAAGGTGTCTGTGTTTAATGATTTAGATGGGCATTATAACCGAGTGTAATGGAAATTCCAATTTTTTTTCTTGCCACAGAGCATTCACCCCAGTTCATCAGCAATGCACAAGTGCCTAGATAGTATACAGCCCAAGGAAATGGATTGCAGCGCTTCTAACTCATTTGTCTTAGAATATACTAAATTTGTTAATTAAGCATAGTGGGTTTCTCACCCACTTTGAATCAACTCCCTGCTCCTAGAATAAGCTGCTCTTAGTGATTCTGAAGGCCTTCAAAAATTTAAGGAACATTTTTGGTAGGATCTAAAAGACATAAGAGTGCACGCTGCCTCAAAGCCAAAGTGTATTCTCGCTTTGCAAAAATTTCCACTTTCTACTGTATCATCAAGCAGTGATCCTGTTTCTTGACTGACAAATAGGTGGCTTCACCTGTGCAGATACATATTTTTGCAGCTGAAACGAAGGTGCCATAGTAGTTGTTAAAAATAGCTCTGTCAAAAATGACTATGTAAGTGTTAATATACATGAGAACAGTCATCAGAAACCTGAGCCAGACACATGCATCAAGGGGAAGCCTCACAGTTTTCCGCTGGCTGACTTTAGCGGGCTTTAAATTGGAACAACTTGTTTCTCCATCAGACACAATGGAATCTCTCCATGCAAAAGGCAAAGAGCTGCTCTTAGCTGCATTTCTTTCTAATGCTTGTTGAAGCCTGTCTTTACTAACCACTGATTCTACTGGGTCATAATTTTAATAGAAACACATATTTACTCAACTATACCACTTGTACTTTCATGTCTAAACATACTTCCCTTTCCTCTTTCTAGTCAATATTTCATGCTAAAACATGCTATTAACAAGAGCAGCAAATCTAGCAGGCATTCTTTTTTTTTTTTTTCTTTAATAATAGATTGTATCTATTTCAAAAGATAAAGATATGTCCTTGCTCTAAGATGTGTTCTTTTCTTTCCAGATAAACCACTATTTTGCACATTATGTTTGCTGCCTTCCAGAAACAGCAGATAACATTGAAGAGATTTAATTAATATGTACCACAGCATGACCTCAATGGATAGAATATCTATCCTAAAGGAGCAGAGCTGTAGGAGGTAATTAGAGCACACCATGACATTTATTACTAATGCTTTTCCATTGACATTTGCTGTTGACAGGCTGCATATAAAGTTTTCGTCTGTTCACATTGACTTACAATGGTATAGACCTTCCCACATACGTAAGTGAGGAATTCATTTGCTGTTTACAGTAAATTAAACCACAAGAGACAGAAGAAAAACCTTGGCCTTTTTAGAGCAACTAGCTAAACTCCTGCCAACTTTCTGGACCCAAATTTCTTCTCCACACAGTGTACTATGAAGGGCTGCTGGTATGAAATGCATCCTTTGAGAAGGTGAGAAGTCCCATGTTCCTGTTCCTATTCTCTTCTACTGTGTGGATTTAAGAAAACCATAACTGTTTAGTGTAAAATGGATAAACAGAGAGCAAAAGAATCAGAATCAAGCAGCCCCCTCTGTCAGCCCCTCCCCAGGCCTAGAAAACCGCTCTGCTGTTAGGTTGCATTACAGGCGGGATGTCTCAGTATTTTACTAGCAGATGCATTCAGATAATGAAATAATCTTTTCAGGGTTTAAAATACATCTAAAAATTAGTAAAATTTGGCAAAAAGCACGCAATAAGTGGACAGCAAATTCCACTGATGTCAGCAGAGGTATCTAGAAACACTATAAGAGCCTTGGTAAAATTTGACAAATTTTACAAGATATGAAACACTCAGTGGTAGAATGCAGCTGGAAGGATTTCTTCTTTAAAAATCCTTTTCAACTGGGCTGAAGCAGCATGATTAACTCAGCTAATTTAATTCAAAAACTTTTTAAAAAAAGTACTCTATTTCCTCCCCTTTCCTTTAGCCTTTCCCTCTCCCAGTACATTAAAACTTACAATATAAAAAAGCTTTTTTTGTTTTAATGAGCATGCTCTGGTTTGGAGTGGCCTGCTCGCACCAGCAGACAATTATACCTGTAGCTGTTGGAGGACAACTCTGTCACCCAAATAGAGACGGAAAATTTGAATTTGTCATAGTGAGTTATCAGGAAAGAAAAGTGGGTACTTGTAATGCTGGAGACAACACAGGTCAGGTACATATTCAGAATACCTCAGAAACTACAGGAATTAATCACTACTGTGAATAGCATCTTGTGTATACAATGCCAGAACCTATTCTTGTGAAATCTTCCACAGGCAGGAAGTCGTTTATGCTGTTGGCTGGTGGGAATGTAATGGGAGGCGTTATATCCCCCTTAAATTATGTTCTGTCTCAGAATATAATCTATATGCGTTTCCAATTTTGTGGATAAAGAAGATTTAGCAGCCTCATTCCCTCATAATAGTTATGTCTATGAGAACATCCTGGATGTTCTGTTCGATTAATTCCCTAGCAATCCACTGATTTAAAAAACACACTAATAGAAAGCAGCAAGGAAAGTACACACAAGTACATTGTAATTAAAGATCATTTACTAAGAGGGAAGAAAAACAAGCAACTTCAGATAAAAATCAAAAGAAAGCCTTGTTTCTGCTTACGCATTTGCCACAGCTTTTCACGATAGGAAAAAAATGCATTAGAGTTCTTGGCACAGAGGAAACAACTGCTATGATTTGGCCAGGGTTTATTGCATTAATCACATTAGCACCCTGTGCACTTCTCGCTGCCCACCCTGTAGTATTCTCCCACTGTTCATTAGCTTACACTAAAGTTACAGGCTTTGGGTCTGGGATCCTTTTTGCTTGGGCTGGTTACACAAGACCTTACTCTCAGAGCAGAGAAATAACAAGTATAAACACCAATCAGGATTAATTTTACTTTAGGTTAAAATGAGAGAAAACTAACTACTGTGCCTGTAGTGTTATTTAATAAGGGTTTTGTGTGTGGTTTTTTTTTTTTTAAACACAGATGATTCAAAAAAACCGCAATCACATTTCTTGACACAGAACAGAGTTGCCTACAACTTACTGTGCTCTTCCCCATTACCTGAAGTGACTGACTGCTATGTAAGATGTTCAACAGACAGAGGGCTTGTGAGAGCTGGGTGACCTGGGAAATTCGGGTAATTGAATTGGATAGGCTGAATGAGGCTTATTAGCTTGGGCACAGCCTTAGTCCAAAACTTTTTTGTCTCCAGCCAGGTTGGAAAAAAGGCAGAGTGAACTGAAAGTCTGCCAGCACATGTCCATGTCAGTGTGCTTTCCTCATTTTCCCATGAAAAATGTTTGTACATAGAGCTGTTTCTTTCCTGTAGCCAGGCATAACTGGTCAGTTGGCCACAGACTGTTAAAATAGTGCTTTAACATGCAAAAATGGTATTTTGATGTGGTTAATCTACATTTTTTCATAATCATTTGCACTGAAATATTTTGAAAAGTCTCTTGCCAGTCCGACATGGCGCATGAAATATGGGAAGTTTCAAATGAAAAATTGTGTATCGCCAAAGGGTTAAATGCTACACAGTGGGTGCTTATGCAGACATTCTTAATTGTAAAACATTAAAGCGCTCATTGATGTCATAATCTGAAATCACAAAAAAAACAAATGCTGCATTCTGAGCATAAACATTTGTTGTTCAGTGACACAGCTACAGCAGTCAAAACCCAGCAAAAGCAGAGATTTTTCTTAGGTTTCTTAAACAGTATGTGAAGAATAGAATTATTACCCCTCTCTCCCAACTGATGGTATTTTTGAAGGGTTTTGCTTTAACTATGTATGTGTCATCAGGACACATGACATATTCCAACAACCTTAGGACTGTAAATATTATTGTCTATGCATTGAAAGGACAGTGAGCTTTGTAGGGTCCAGCTGTTATGGCTGGAAAAATCAGAATTGTTTCCTGAGACATAGTCCTCTCACCACATCTGGTCTGAAAAAATGGTCACACGTGCACTTCCCAGGAATTTAACTCTGCTGTAAGAGCTTGGCAATGTATTTTAATAACACTCCAGGAAAAGAGATGTCGTCTTATATATCATATTTGAGGAAAACATTATAAGCCCTTGTAATAAGTCCTTGATGGACTATTTTGCAATTCCCTCATTTACATATATATATATATATATATATAAACCTCTCGTCCCCAAATTTTACCTCTTTTATTTTAGATTATGAACACATTTTATGATTAATATATAAAACTGCTACTGAAAGTAAAAAAAATTGCAGAAAGTGGGAAATCCTTTGAGTATTCCTAAGTTGGTTTCTGTTTATAGTGATGTTCTCCAATTTTGTCAGGAAGATCTGCAATATTAAAAGACTTACAAAAGCCACATCTCCTTGGGAATACTCAGTCAAGTCAGATCAGCTGAAACTCTGAAGACAACATACATAACTTACAGCATGTTAAACCCAAGTGGTTAATATCCTGCTTTCAAAAAAGCGATAACTCCACGAACATGACACTACTGCAGTCGTTTGTAAGAGAACTCATGTGGAAATGTGGATCAAATGCTGAGTACTTTAGAAAAATTGAAAATCTAGTCCTACATCTGCTTCAGTGAAAATATTTTGAAATGCCATCTCTATGGTTTTTTACATTAGCCTTAAAAAAAACCCAAAACACGCACGTACACAACACAAAATGTAATTTTATACATTTATACAGGGGACCAAGTTGTGGATTTCCCTTCTAAATTAAGCAAACACTGTAGAAGCTGAGTGAAAGTAAACAAGATATCATCTTTCTTTCTTAACTGACTTACAGGCTGGGGGAGGAGTGGCTGGAGAGCTGTCTGGTGGAAAAGGACCTGGGGGTGTTGGTTGACAGCTGACTGAACATGAGCCAGCAGTGTGCTCAGGTGGCCAAGAGGGCCAATGGCATCCTGGCTTGTATCAGGACCAGGGAGGTGATAGTGCGCCTGTACTCAGCACTGGTGAGGCCGCACCTTGAGTACTGTGTTCAGTTTTGGGCCCCTCACTACCAGAAGGACATTGAGGTGCTGGAGCGTGTCCAGAGAAGGGCAACGAAGCTGGTGAAGGGTCTAGAGCACAAGTCTTATGAGGAGCGGCTGAGGGAACTGGGGTTTTTTAGTTTGGAGAAGAGGAGGCTGAGGGGAGACCTTACTGCTCTCTACAACTACCTGAAAGGAGGTTGTAGCCAGGTGGGGGTCGATCTCTTCTCCCAAGTAACAAGCGATAGGACGAGAGGAAACGGCCTCAACTGCGCCAGGGGAAGTTTAGGTTGGATATTAGGAAAAACTTCTTCACCAAAAGGGTAGTCGTGCCCTGGAACAGGCTGCCCAGGGAAGTGGTTGAGTCCCCATCCCTGGAGGTAAATAAAAGAAAGGGTAGACGTGATGCTTAGGGACATGGTTTAGTGGTGGACTTGACAGTGCTAGGTTAACAGTTAGACTTGATGATCTTAAGGGTCTTTTGCAATCTTAACGATTCTATGATTCTATGATTCTATAAATGGTTAAAAAAATAAACAAAACCAAAACCAACCAACCAAAAAAAAACCAAACCAAAAAAACCCCTAAGCCACAAAACAGACTCCACATCTCCAGTTTTGCACACCCTTTGCCAGCTTTCTCACTGAAGCTCTGTGGGACCCTAGATATGCTCCTCCTGGAAATACAAAACTGATACGTGTTCTGAAAATTCAGAATCAAGCTGATTATAGACGGCTTGTCACGGTTTGTCCTTGTATTAGATTTCAACTAAATTCAATTACACAGTGTTCTCCTTGCTGCCATGAGATGAATGGCAGGACAAAGATGAATGAACACAACTGCTGAAACTGATTGATCCCAACTTGCAGGCAGGTTGATTAAAGTGTCCAGAAGCAAAATGAGGAATAGTATTCATCTGTAACTACTGGTTGGGTCTTCAATTAAATGCTGTTTTCACCAAATGCCAAGAAACAGTCTGATTCCTGTTGATTTTGCAAGAGCATGAGTGCAGCACCCAAACTGAAGCTTGATGAACTGAAATAAAACTTATTTTTACATCAGTCCATCTATAGTTTTCTTTTGAATGGCTACTTAGCTGCCCCAAACATTTACTTGGAAAAATTAAACAACCAAAAAGCATGCTAATAAAAGGCAAAGTTGAATTAGACACTTACTGACAGTCATACAAGTCACAGGTGAACAGACTGGAGTTTCTCTGGTGACTGCTCCATCTTTGCAGAGCATTACTCCCTTAAATCCCATGGTAAAATGGGGAAGTGTGAAAATACTCAACCACACATTCCTGAATGGTTAGCCACTTCTGGAAATATTTCCTAGCCTGGAAATACTGCATCCTGGTGGTATGGAGGCAGGCATTGATTAATGAGGAAAAAAAATCAGATACCTTCTGCACATTGTGGCAAGGGATCCTGTAATCACTCTAAGGCAAGAGTTGACAATTCAAATGCATCTTGATCCCCAGGCAGATATGCTCAGACTCTGACAGACTGTAGAAAAGTTGAGGAAAAGTGTCTGAGCACATCTTCAAGGGGACAGATATGTAAATCTCCACTCTACTCTGTCAAAAGCAGCATTTTCCATATGTAACCAAGGACTTGGTGTGTTTTTAACCCAGGGATGATCCGTTCCCAGATGCTATTACAAACTGTATCTATTTCACCTTGCTAGCTATATATGCGGTTCATGTATTTCCAAAGCAGAGGGCAGATCCCAGCTGTCAGCCTGGAATTTTAACTATTTTCTCTCAACCATCTGTGGTTTCTTCTGCAGTGCTAACACTACCGTTTCTGGCACCATGTTGGCTTCTGAACCTGTGTCCAACTTCGAACTAATAAGTGTGCCTTTACTTTCAGGCTGACAGCTCATTTGTCTTGTCCTGGCACACCATCCCGTTCTCTGAATAACCCTTCAAAATGTAGTGCTATCTTCTCCCTGGATCTATGCACTGGACTAATGCTTGCAAAGTCAAACGGAGCAAAGCCATCTGTGCAGGGTTTGAGCCTTCCCAAACCCCTCCAATACTAGATTTTGCTAGGTTTTGTTGATTTGGCTTAGGTAATTAGCCAGGATCCACTTTCTGCACTTCCCCTCCCTTCTGAAATCTCTAACAAAGCAAGTCTTAACTGCTCAGGTCTGTGCTGAACCTGCAGAGACAACCTCTTCGGCCAAGTTAATGGAGATCTTTTCAAACCTTCAAATGCTTCAGAGGCTTTCTCTTTACTTGTATTTGCTCTCTGCAGTTAGAGGGTAAAGTGTGGTTGAAGTGTTTTTCTCTTACCCTATGGATTACCAATGAATTTTAGTTCTAGTAAGGCTTTCTGAGCACACCGTGTTTCCATGCATTGCTTTCACTGCTGCTATTTCCATGCATTGCTTTCACTGCTGCTACCATATGCTGTACAGACATCACTGGGAGCCAAAGACTCCAAGAAAGAATTGCTCCAGCGCATGGCTCATGAGAGCCTTGCCCTGCATCACATAAGTGACAACAACCAGCCCCAAAAAGCTCCTGGGAGAGTTTATAATTGGAAGATACAGTTCACTGCAAGACACCTTGTGACACAATCTGTGGACTAACTCCGCAAATGCACAGAAGTAGCTATCTACCAATTTTACCAGCTTTGTCCAAAATCTGGATGCTCAAGGCCCTCCCCTCCCTGTGCCATTCCCCAGTAATTAGCCTTTGCAGCTCTTTGCTCATCTCATTAGTGCCTCCTAGCTGCCTTACCCTTCCTAACTCTGTACAAGGATACTAGGTTCTCAGCTCAGGCTGAGAGTTTGACATGGCCAAGGGTTGTGATGGCCCTTGGAAAGCTGGTCTCAAGTGAAGCTCTGAGTCAGGAGAGGCTGGTGAGGCCAGCATCCAACATCCTCCAGGATCTACTAACAGGCCAGCGCCTTCCCACAACAGGATGGCAGGACCTCTGGGAAGCTAGTGTCATGGATATCCCACTGTTGTGGTTTAGCTCCAGCTGGCAACTAAGCACCACACAGCTGCTCACTCACCCCCCCGCCCCGGTGGGATGGGGGAGAGAATCAAAAGAGTAAAAGTGAGAACACTTATGCGTTGAGATAAGAACAGTTTAATAATTGAAATAAAATAATATAATAATAAAATAATAATAATAAACTGTAATGAAAAGGAAAATAATAAAAAGAGACAGTAATAAAACCCAAGAAAGACAAGTGATGCAAATGAAAAACAATGGCTCACCACCAACTGACTGATGCCCAGCCTGTCTCCGAGCAGTGGCTGTGCCCCGGCCGACTGCCCCCAGTTTATATGCTGAGCATGATGTCGTATGGTATGGAATATCCCTTTGGCCAGTTTAGGTCAGCTGTCCTGGCTGTATCTCCTCCCAGCTTCTTGTGCACTTCCAGCTTTCCCATTGGCAGGACAGTATGAAAAGCTGAAAACTCCTTGACTGCTTAGCAACAGCTAAAATGTCAGTATCAACATTATTCTCATCCTAAGTCCAAAACACAGCACTGTACCAGCTACTAGAAAGAAAATTAACTCTGTTCCAGTTGAAACCAGGACATCCACCCACCAACCACATGTACAGCTCCCTTTCCCATCGCACACCAGAAATAACCTGGATGGATCCCAGGTACACAAAGATTTTGACATGTGGCTTAGAAGTTCTGGAAAACTGATGGCCCCCAGACTTGCTCATCTCTGAGTCAGACAACTGAGACTTTTGTATTTAGCTAATGGAAACAGAGTATTTGAGGGGAATAAATTGTACTGAAAACACTTTTTACCCAACCTCATTGTGATTTCTGTGTATTGTGCACTATTAATACAAGACACAATAATGTATCATATCTTCAACACTGAAGATACTGTATGCATAGTAATGATGAAGTAAAAGTTTTGGTTACAGTGGACTACAAAAACTACAAGAAAAAAAGAAATTCCAGTCCTGATGAATTTCAAGGAACTGGGTCTGAAACAGTCCAGTTTCCCACTTTGTGCAGGGGCACCTTCCTGTCCCTCCCATCTCATATACCTGTAAGACAGTGTGCTGTCTGCTCATTTCCCAAACTCCAGACTCCACCTCCACAAATAAGAAATCACTCACAAAAGGAAAGAGGCAAGTAAGTGCTTATTCACATGTAAGAAGCCCACTGATTTCCCCGCACACACTAATATGCTCTGCCTGATGAAATGAAACACAGCACTAATAAAAACAATGCATAAGTCCAAGCACACCATCTATTAAAAGCAACATTGCAGATGTTTCACTCCAGTTAGGGACACTTTCCTGTATATGACCAGTGTCAAGAAGGGTATGGTCATAGGACTAAGGGCTGCAAGAAGCATGCCATGAAAACATTAGGATCAACACCTGAACCCACCTTAATCAGTGGGAGCGCTGCCACCAAGGTCAGAGACAGGCTTGTTAGCCACAGGTCTTGATGAAGCAGAAACTGTTTTCCACATCCATCATCTGAGCTCAGAAGCAAGTAGCAAACGCCGCTGATGCAGAAATGGCTACATATGGTGCTGAAGAAATAACTACTGACTGTGCAGTGAACACCCACAGAGCAGATGCAAGATTATATTGGATGCAGCAGGCATCAGTTAGGTGCAAACAATGACAGCTGGGCACTTTGTGGACGATGAGACAGCAGCACATGCAGATCTGGCCCTGGGGACCAAGGCAACAGGGCACACTTCCGCTATTCACACTGGACATAACCTAAGGGTGCCCCTTGTTTTACAGTTGAAAGCATTGGCTTAGGACCAACCACAAAATACTCAGATACATGAAAAACTGATGGCCAGTCTTCTGAGAAACTGCTAATGGGTGCCTGACCCCATCATTCTGGGATGAAGAAGAGAAGCCAGGGCAGGCCCCTCTCTCATTACAATTGGTGCTTGCACTTGAGCCTTTGGGAGAAGCTACCTGAAAAAGCAGTTTGAAATGGCAGTAAAGCTAAACCAGAGGAACATTAAATATGCAGGTGATATTTTGCTGATGCAGTAAGATCCTTCAGTCTCAGTTCACTCCTTTATTGGGCCTTACAGCACAGACTTGCCAAATCTCTGGCTTTAAGAAGAAGTCGAAAGAAAATAAGTTTTAACTGTGTGAATCCCACCCTAGTACACTTTTCAACAAGGATTGAACGTGAGCACATCCTTTGCATTTTAGCATTCACATCAACTCTGGGCTAGACAAAATAATAAATGTGTTAAAATAGTTAGGCAGATTATTATTTTTTTTTAAAAGGATAGAGTCACCAAAACTTTTCATTATGGAGCAGACAGGGTTTTGTCAAAATAGTTAGCTGGAGAAATAAATTACATTCTGTATTCATTTGCTCTGGAGATACCCAAGATATATCTTCCTAGGCATGATTCAGTTTGTGAAAATGATCTTTTGGGAAAAGAAGAAAATTACAATATCCTTATATATAATGAATTATAGGACTCTCTATAAAAAAGAGAACTGCCATTGTTTCCAAATCTGTGACTGTATGTAAGAATGAACACAGCCCTGCAGAAAATACGTTTGCACAGTCAATTGTTAGAGTACTGAGTACTCCTACCTGGGCACATCTGCCCTGTAGCATGGCAGGAACTGGAAGGCAACAGAAGCTAGGAAGACTCTCGCAGAACATAAGTAAACAAACACTAAATACAAACCTCCAGCTGAAATTGGTCTGTTCTATTTTGACACAGCCCCAAATGAAATACTCATAGAGGGAAGTTATAATATTGGGATCAATGAGATGAAAAGATGATGTACAAGAGACAATTTATATACTTTGAGTCCAAGGAATTGATCAGCTTTCAAGAGCTGGAAAAAAATCAGTTAATAAGTTTAACTTACTGAGCAAATATTTCCAGAGAGGTAGATGTAGAAGAAATATCTGTGGATTAGACAGCCTGTCATATCAATAGGTCAAATGCAGCTATACTCAACAGAAAAGTTTCACCTGGTTGCGAGGCTGATTAGAGTTTTCTGACAGCTAGCATATTAACAGAAAAACATGGGGTCGATCTCTCTCAATTCAGGTCAAAAGTTTAGCCCAAGTCAGAAGTTTGTTTCCATGTTTTAAAATGGAGCTATTGACTTTTCAGCTCAAAATGACATTTTCTATTTTTTTGCCCCCAAATCAGTTAAAATTTCATTCAAAATGGAAGAAATTATTTCCCACCTGCTAGGAAAACGAAACATTGAATTTGAGGTTGGTGCTAATTCTTTCTTAAATTTGTATTGTTTTGCAAGTACTCAATTCTGCCCCCACAAACCCAAGAAGAAAATCTCTTTTGTAAAGCTTTTTTCACAGAATAACAATTGCAATTTTTTTATCTAAATATGTCTGTTGGAAAAAATGAAAACATGGACAATGAAGCTCAACAGATTTCATCCTATGAAGACCTAGTTAAAAAAAAAATCTCACAGTAGTCAGTAACACAGAATTTTGCACCCCAACACTGAGTAACCCACATTTGTTACAAAGAAGTTGCATACATCCACCACAGGAGTAATCCAAGCTAAGTGCACCATTAAATGCTGAATCTAATTAATTACAGTCTAGCAAAATATCAAAGGTCAACCACAAAATTTTCACATCTACGCAGTTTGACAGAAGAGATAATTTAATAATTTGCAGTTGTAACTCAACTATAGTACAATGTATAAGGCCAAAATAATTTTGACAGGTTTCTGAATGTCACATGTATAGTATATTTGCTTCGGTTCTAGTGTAACTGATAATAGCTGCATTTTCACACATTAAATTATTTGTTCTTACTGAGAATAGTGCAAAATTTTATTCACCATTCCTCAGCCATTAGGAAAAAATGAAAAAATTATATACCAAATTATGCAAATTGACATTGCTGATCTTTTAAAATATTGCTGGAGGTTTTTGAGATATATTACCGGGATAACCTCTGTACATCAGAAAAACACCAGAGTGCTGGCTATCTCATTTCCATTTTATAGCCTGTGTTACAGACATAGGTACATTATATTTCAGAAATATATAGCAAGGAGGCTTATAATTTATCCTCATCTGTAGAATGTGAATTAGAGTTTTAGAGACTCCTGCTTAGGGCTACCCTGCAGTGCAACTTTGATAAAATTGACAACCTATCTTTCTAGTCAAAGATTTATAGGACACGTGACTGCTTCCAATTTGCTGTTTCTACCAGAAACAGCATTTCATGTAGAAGACTCCCACAGCAGAATTTGGGTGCAAGCATTACTGTTGAGAGGGAAGGGAAATGGCTTTTGCTGACATAGATTGATTTTTACACCTAGGCGAACATCTCAGTCCCTGTGGTTGGCCAGTGTAGGAGCAGGCTGTCCAGTCCCCCAGCTAAATTGTGGGCAAGGAAGCTCGGGGGAAGGAATGTGCTCTCATTATGAGCAAACAAGAGACCTGCAGGGGCATGATTTCCACTAAATTAAGAATATTTGATGTCACAGGAAAGGGTACCACTACATTACCTAAACCTCAAGGGCTCTAAGACAGAGATCACTGTCTCCATCCACTGTCCGCAATGACCCTGTTCTTCCGGGACATATCTCCCTCAGACTACCTCAACTCTGCAGTCAGAGCCTCTAAATTCCCTCAAGTAAATTACTGGAAATTGGAAAACCTAATTGCCTGAAATCCTCTGACATATTCCCAATACAGCGCCCATGCGGGAGCTAACTGGGCACCTGGGTACAAGTGCAGAGTCCTGCAATTTATGCCCAACACAACTGCACCTGCTCAACAAGGGTGTTATGGTGATTAATTAATTAATCTTTGCAAAGCACTTTGAAAGATTAAGAGCTGCAATTAAAATGCTTGGCTTGTACAAAGCTGAGACAACAAAATACTTTGGAAGAAAACAATAACTGATAACTTTTAATACTAGTGCTGCCACTTAGAAAGAATGCATGGACAGTAGTAAGTTAATGAACTGTTTTTTAATGAATACTATAACCTGAGAGACAGAAAAAATGCAAAGACATACTGAAATATTCTGAATGGCTTAACAATTGTGGATAGTATCCAGAGGCTATACCTGGCTATAAACAAAGGATGAGGTACTGGTTTTGTATGCTGCTTACTGAGTCTAGGAAAGTTTCTAGAAAGTCACTTATCTTTCCAGTATCTAAACATCAAAGAAGGTTAAATCATAAAGCAGATACTACACTCTCTATCATAAAAAATCTGTAACATAGTGGAAAAATCTGCCCTGCCTAAGAATTGTGTTGAAACAATTGATGTAACTTCAGTTTCACATTCTAAAGCCTGATTAGTGCACAGCAAAGAAAAAGCCATCTTTTCATCTGCTAACAGTAATGCAACTCCTGTTCTTTAATTTGTACTTGGAAAGAAAACAGATTTGTTCTCTTCAGGAAGAAAAATTCCCTACAGGGAAAGGTCCCTTGAGTAATTTCTTATGCTACCAATGCTTTTATGTTTTGCAGCACGGGTTGGTATTGTGAACCTTGAATTCCACAGTGACTATAAAAGTAAAAGAATGCAACTGCAAAGATGTGTGCAAATATAGTCTGACAGTGTTTTACTTCCTTCCTGCAAAAAACTGCAGAAATTGCAGACCTCTAAGATCAATGGAAACTCAGCACTGAAATGAGCAGCATCAACTTGTCTTGTATCTCTCAATTCTCAGGGTACCCAGTTTCAGCCAAGCTTATGTGTGGGTATGACTCAGCGTTAGATAATTTGAAATTCATCCAAGGTAGCTCTGAAGAAATTTGTTATACCTCTCATTACACAATGGTGTTGTTTACATTTTGGGTTGGCTCCTTCACTGCTGTCAACTAGACTAATGTTATGAAAGCAAAAGAAAACTGTGCAACTACAGCAATGAGGAATCCAGGAGCAGGTAAACAGCAGCAGATGGAATAATATAAGTGGCAGAAGTAGCACTGGTCCTCTCTGAAATGCCCATACCACACTACTGACATAAGACAAACCAATATGGAATCAGAAAACTAGAGCCTGGAAGCCTGTGCAGTCACATCTCTACACACTGGAATGGACCAGAACCACAGGTGAACAGCACTGTCCAAAGTTATAAATATTATCAAATTGTTAGACATATATCCCATTATGTTAGGTAGTATTTTCAAATAGCTGTATATGTGATTATTACTTGTTTATAATGCACAAATCATCTATAATATATGGGATCCAAGCATTGCTCAACACTAGAGCATTCACTCCCTGATTTTATAGACGAAATTTATTGTTTACTATTTGGCGGTCAGATTTATATGGACATGCAGTGGACTACAATCATACATCAGCTAGAGCTGAGGAGTCAGTGTCGCTTCTTTTTCTTAATTAATCAAAGATAAAGGTTATATTTCTCCAAGGATTGCAGGAGCAGCTACCACACACCTCATTAGCGTCTCCAAGTCCTTCTACAGCCTGTCCATTCTTGGCTACAGTACAAACGTATATGGGCTGCCTACGTCAGCAAGTCCCAGTTCAGCCAGATGACTGCAGCATTGGCTTGTCTTACAAAGGAACCTAAACATGGTGCCCACCCCACTCACCTGTCTTATCATCGAATTTCAGTTCCAGGAAAGCACTGAAGCCAAACACCTCTACGGCCTTGATGTGAGCAGTCCCCAGCAAATAACCTCCTAAGAGATTTTCCATTTGCCTGCCTGTTACCTTCCCCACCATCCACTTGGCTAAATCATAGTTTCATGGCCAGCGTTTCTGCTTCTCTTCCAAAATAGTGTGCACACTTTCACAGCAAAGCAGCAAATCTTGAGCCAGAGTTTCAACCTCCCGCTCATTTCCTCAAAGCTCTGTTGATTCTACAGGGTGTTGCCATGTAGCAAAGATGCCAATAACTCCATTGCCACACACAATTCCAAGCTTATTTCAGAACAGCTGCACATCCTTCACATTTTTATTGACAGAGCTATCACAGGCTAGTAAAGTTTCATTAGCTATATTTAAAGACATGATTATCATATTGTGTGTTTATATTATACAGAAATAAATCTGGAAAGAATCTCGCATCATTTTCATCCATAAATGCATAGCCATTTAACACATAGGTATGCAAGTATGCAATGTATTGTGTGAAATGCAAACGTCCCTACACTTTCCTCATGATAAGACCCTACAGTGATCTTTCCTACCTTAGGGATAAATTGCTTCTCCATTCTTAATCATTCCTTGACTGTGTTTGAAAATATCAAGAAACCATCAGTGATAATGGCTTCTGATCTGGATACCTGAATGCTTAGCAAAAGTCCTCAGCCAGACAGGTATTTGCACTATTCCTGCACTTAATTCAGAATTAGAATGAACCGCCAACATTCAAAATATCCCTTAAAGCACAGATTTGTGCAAAGATTTCATTTCATCAGTTAAAACAGAATATCTTTTAAAATATCACATTGTAATTTCTCATCTAAATTTCAAAGCAGAAAATCTAAAAGTTATCTTTTAATAAGGTAAAAAGCTACTTCACTTTGATTTCTTTTATAAATGGAGTTTGATTGAAGTCTGTATGTTTCACAGAATGTTTTGATCTTGTTGAATAAGCAGTTTCTGTTGGAAAATTGTATTTTCATCATTTCTGTGCAGCTTGAAGAAATTGGTATTGCTCTATTAACTTCAGTGATTTACAGCAAGTGAGGACCTGGCTTATAACAGCAGCAATCTTTGTCAGTATCTTGTGGACACGTTTAAAGAGAAAAGGTATTGCACAATGACAGAGCGCGCATTTTGGAAAGATTGAGAACAGTGGATGCGCAGTAAATTATTTCATATTAGTAAGCTTTGTTTCAACGTCAGTCTTGGCAAGCAGAGCAGAAGATGAGCCTTAGGAAAGAACCATTGCAATATATGCTCACAAGTGGCTACCATGCTATTTGCATTACAAAACAGGCTTCAAAATACTGCCTAAAGCCAGCCAGAGGGGTCAAGCAGGGTCACAGCAAGCCAAGCTACAGCTGCTTGAAAGAAAAAGTTCTGTTTCCGTAAGTGAGGGCTGACAGTGAGTCTTATCAACCACTAGACAGTGGGGACAGAAACCTAGAACTTTTGTTCATACCTGTTTAGCATGCGTGTAAGCTGCAGCAAGTATGTATATATTATATGCATGCACCAAGAGCATCTTTAATTAAAAAAGAAAAAAAAAGCAAACAAACAAAAAACAACTGCCAGCTTGCTGATGTCCTTAGGTGACTTAGTCCATTGTGGCCATCCAGCAGGGCTTTATCAAAAGGTCTTGGAGAGTCTCCTCTCAGAGTGGCACATCCTTACAGTTCATTATGGTCCTTTGTATCCACCTGCCTGTCTGCGTACTTTTTTTGTCTTATTCTTGGATCAAAATGAACATTTTTATTCTTTCTCTGCATACATATAGGTACATAGAATGTTCTGTGGCTTTGGTATCATTAGGAATAGCAATAACAAACAACTCTGTCAGTCCTATTTAAGAGCTAAGAGCAAGTTTGAGCTGCTTCAGTAGCATTTTTATTTTGATGGGTTGAAAATGAATTGCTTGGCAATTATTAGGAACCATTCCTATGGAAGCATAAGCACTGACACACATAGGAAGAAGGGAGAAATTAAAAAACAAAACAAAACAAAACCAAAAAACAAACCCACAACTCATTTGTTGCACAATTTCAAACAAGCACAACATTCATCTAGAGATAAACAGAAGCAGGTAATCGCATTCTTAGAGTCAGATGTTTTTATGCTTATCCACACACAGGGTTTGTTCTAGGACAGTAGTTTCATTAAACTTGAATAATGCAACAGTGAGAAAAACTTACAACTGAGGCTCATACTGAGCTAGCAGGGACATAATTCACATTGAAAAACAGTATTCAAGTCCAAAATGATCCTGACAAATTTGGCATACTAGATGGAAAAAAAATGGAGCAGCTAGACAAAAATCCAGAAGGGAACAATATGAATAATTAAAGTCTAGAAAACAGAACCTACCAACAAGACAGAATGAGTTTAGGATTTAACCTAAAAGGAAAGGCCTTGAGGGGAAGTGTAACAGCATTACAAGTAAAACATTCAAATGTAAAACATGCCAAGGGGATGGGAATAATCTGTCCTCCATGACCTTAAAGATGCAGACAAGTCATGGGAGTAAGCTGCAGCAACACCGTCTCCGATATAGGAAAAAATTTCTACATGATGTTCTCCAAAAAGCTGCCCGGGAAAGGTGAATAATCCTCACCACTGGAGGCCCTGAACAGAAGGATAGATAAATATCCTCTGTCATGAACAGCAAACAGTAGATCTCATAACTCTTCAGGACCAGGTAATTTCTCAGCCCCAAACCTTGCAGCTCTCTGAACCCTAACTGATCCCACTGACCTCACTGCAAGCAGCCTACCAAACCATGGAAACCTCTCTGACAGCATGGAAAGATATGACAGCAGTTCCAATAATATGGGTCACTGAGTGCAAAGAAGGGGATCTTTGCTCCAAAATATGTGCAAGAGAGAGTGTTTATACATCAGTTTATACACCTTTACACCAAGAGACTGATTACTTTGTTTTGAAATGAAATACAGCTTCACAGGGATCAAAAATGAACATGATTTAGATGGGTTATGCAAAACAAGACATTATCTTGTAAAGACCATCTCAAATTCAAAGGTTGCATTGCCACTGAAATAATGCAGTAATAACAAATTTGATTCAGAGGAGATTACAGGATATTCCAATGACATAAAATATCTTTGACATACATCAGTGTTGCATTGCCAAGGCAGATATTTGAGCAAAATGCCCACAAGACTACCAGTTTCGCTCCTTTGACTTGAGAAGTTCCCCAGAGTTCAATAAGACTGCTTATAAAGAAAACAAGCATGATCTTTCTCATGGGAAAAAAAGAAAAGCAAATTTTCAATATTTTTTTTCCAGTTATAACCTTCCCTAGGAATTAGCGTGGGGACTGAAGCTTTCACATCTACCTTCTACCTAAAAGTAATTTTTCCTCTTTTTGAATTGGAAGGAAATCTGCTCCGTTACCAAGTTACTAATGAGAAAGAATCTCCAGCTCCCAGCATGAGGTTATTAGTTATTTGTGATTTTGAACTCTGATTAAGAAAAAAAACAAAAACAAAACCAAAAAACAACAAAGAACCCAACCACACTTCCCTTGCCTAAGCTGTTTCAGTGACTGAGAAATTTTAACCCCTGAGAAAGAAATTATTTCACTCAGTAGCTAGAAAGCAAAATCTTATCTTGTTACTACATAGAACTCACTTAGTTTGAATTACCAATTTTAAATGGACACAGGTCAAATACACACAAAGAAGAGCATGCCATTCCTTCTGCAGCACAGAGCAAAACCCTTCCTTCCTCTCATTTTTATTCCTTACCCCCCAACTCCTGCCAATGGTCATGCCATGGGAAACAGTTCACGAAAAACAAGTCCGCGTCTTAATCTCTAAAAGAACAGAAGGAACTTAAAGCAATTCAATATGCCATTAACATTGATTAAATAATTCTCAGGGTAAAAAAACCTAGCAGCTCCCATGTATAGCAGTTGCTTCATAATAGCTAACACAACATGGGTAAGTCGCTTCAGTAGTGCTAACAGTGTCTCTGTGAAATACAGACCTCAGTGTGGGAGATGTGCCATGTGGAGGTCCTTACCTTCACAACAGAGATTTACCTTAACAGAAGTGAAAGCACACACAAAACAAAACAAAAAAGTGAACAAGTATGTCTCTAACATGATCATACTAATGGAGAGACAAACACTGACAAAGATTACACCCCTTATGGTTCAACAGAAAATGTATTCTCTGGAATATTATATTGTGGAGATTTATTATAAATGAGTTACAGTGGTTCATTTCTCTGAAGTAATTAAATTTCTGTTGACACAAAAACCTCATAACTCAAGAGGTTCAGCAATCCCTTGAGTTACTTTCAAGAGAAAATGAAATTAAGGTATGTTGGATATAGACAAAGAGAACAGGCAAGGCTCATAAAAGTAAGCTAATCGAAAAATTGTGTGCCATAGACACTCACACACTCAACTCCTTCTGCAGCCACTTGATTATTCTAACACCATTCCTTTTATAGCTCATACCTGCATTAATTTATGGTCCATTGCACCAAAATGTCAACTGTATCAAATGTAAAAATTTTATAGTGGGATAGGAAAGCATGATTGTACTCTGCCACTTCAGGCTAAAACAGAAGTGTTATGTCACCTGCTCTCCAAGGTAAAGATCACAAACTGAGAATAAACAAACATTGGGGTTTTAAAACTACTTTTACTGTTTCAATTGGTTTTAACTAACATATATATTACAACATGTTCCCTCACAAAACCCAGTCTGTTAAAGTGAAGTTAAGGTTCTTGGTGTCTACTAAACTGTGTGTCTGTAACCTTTCAGGAAATCAAAGCGAATCATGAGGGTCAGCATCCAAGAGCTACCCTGTTGTGTCCTCACTCGCAGGAAGAAGGACCTTACTCCACAAGTTGCTCAGCTTCCAATAATAAAGATGTCCTGTGCAAAAAAACAGGCACAGCACCACTGCCGTGTCCCAAGGGAAGGCAGAGCAACAGCTTCACAACTCTTACAAGAACTTGCTCAGCGAACAGACACAGCTCCTGGGACCTACCAAACACGCCACCCTCAGCTGCCCCTCAAGGCACTAACTTAGCATTTACAAAACTGCAGATCCAACCTAGGAAACTGTGTGCAACCGCCTAATTTAACTGTGAGCAGAGTTAACACCGAGATCAATGTGTCTGACAATCCCTCTCTTCAACTACTTGATCAAAGCCTACTAACAATGGAAACTTTACTTTTAACTTCAGTGGATCTGCAACCACATTGCAGTTAGTTTAAACACTAGAATTTAATACAACTTTGCTGCAAGATGATACCTTATCTTTTTATTTTGTTCACCTAGGCACTGTTTTTCACCTTACATAAGAGGAAAAAAAAAAAGAGAAGCAAAACCAAGAACACGCTAATAAGAAGTTTAAGGAAAATCATTAAAAAAAACCCCACCTCCAAATATTTTGAATTCTGGTCACCACTTCATGGGCAGATTCCTACCTGGTATAAACTGGGGTTAAAGTCAGGTTAGGGCTTCTAATTTACACATGTTGAAATTGTTGCTCACTGAACTCTAGATTAACCTGATATTACAAAAAATTCCTGAATACTTTAAATATCAAAGACTGACACCTAGAAATCACACCGCATTAAACTCAGCAGTATGTTAAAGGTAGTTAATTCCCACCATTCCAGCCTCAGAATATAGTTTCAAAAAACATGACAATTCTCTTCCAAGCCATCTCGTGTGCCTTCATTCCAAAGGCAAGGCTGCAAGTTTGACCTTCTGCCATCTACACATTACAGGATCCTCTAAAATGTCATGCAAAAAATGAAAAAATCTCAGGGTAATCAGAAAGGAACGATTTTAAATCACACCACCCAAAAGTAAGAATAGATAAATCCACAGCTAATATAAACCCACATAGTAGCAGGAGCAACTCTGATTTACCCCAGCTGACTAATAGTTTCATATGTTTATTTTCTTTATGAAAAAAATTATTACATAGCAATACTGCATAACTAATAGGATCTTCTAGCTTGATCTGTTCCCTAATTAGTTTTCAAACTTACATAATTGCTAGTCCTGAATGTCTTTGTGTGTTCACTCTGAATTTTTAAATTACATTTAAGCTGAAGATGAGCTTTAATCCAAATCCTTCAAGTTGAACACTCCAAGAAAAAAAAATATCATCTGATTCAGCTTTGACTTTTTCAAAAAGCTCCCCCTTAACAATAAAAAAGCCACAATCCTCAAAACACTTTTTAAAACAACCTCCTTTTTGTGCTTCAGATCGACGCACTTCACACGTTTATTGACTCGGATCCCTAAAAAGAGTTCCAAAGACCACTACCAAATTAAAAACAGATCTTAAATCTATAGTTTAAAGTGTCTCCCTAAAATTATATGGGCTTGTGAGAAATACTAGTACCTAACAGTGAGAAGCCAAATGAACTACAACACCAATCTGGGCAATTAAAATCAACTTTAACACCTGTCCAGAATGCAGTGCTTTCTCAGTCCTGACCTCGCGTCCTGGCATAGGCTGTCCCCCTCAAATTAAGATATTCCTGCAGGTGACTACAGAGCAGAGAGACTCCACCTGGGTATTCTTACGAGATGGGACAAGACCATGAGATGCTCAGGGTGTGAGAGAGTGTGTACATCAGATAACGTGGCTTGTGTCAAGCTTCTGAGGTCCTAACAACTGAATTTGGGTGATATTCAAGACACACCTCTTGGTATTTGGATGTTTCCTATTGTGCCCTGACAGTGTGGCAGGAATCCCACAAACTCAAGGAGGAACGGACAGGCATGAGGAAAAGGAAAATTCACCCTACTTGTAACGGGAAGAGAACAAGGAGTAAAGACTACATGCAACACTGTTCAAACATCATCAACATTCACATGCAGTAAGAAAATAAACCACAGGAGCTTATCAGATGGGAAATGCATTTTGCCTGTGAGGCTATGGATCTGCCCACTCCCTTTGTGCATTGAAGGGTTTGGGGAAGAACTCAAACAAATATTGTCTTTAATTAGGCAATTTAGACTCTTGATATAGAGTAATTTAATGAAGGAAACAAGACCAACCCCAAATCCACCAGAACAAACAGCTTCAAAGAGATGACTGATATGCATTAATGACTGCCTTCTCTTGCTTATGCAAAATACGCCCAATATCCAAATGAAATTTAAAGAAACCTAACCAGTATGCATCTCTAACCCTTCAAAAAAGACACATATATTAAAAGAAAATCAACCTGCTGTTGCACATAGATTCGATCACACTCTTCCCCAGTACCTGGCACAGTCTCAAAAGAAGCATTTTCACCCAAGCAGCCAGAGGTCATGACTTTTCTCATGCTTGAGCATCCCTTTGCTGGTGGGAACCTGAAAGCACCGCTTATTGACACCTCTGGCAGAAGACAGTTTGTTCCAAGTGTTTTCTGGATCATCTGTTTTCAGAAGGGTTCAAGCCCCTTTAACATCTTTCTCTGAAGTCTTTAAGGAACCTTTGAGTCTTAGACATACGTGCCTCTCTTCAGGGAGGGAGAGCCAAGAGCTGTCTCAGCTGACGTATTACTCTTACTCTATTGCTCCTACTAAGCAAAGAGCAGATTTCTCTCCCCATGGCATTCACCATATCCTCCCCATATCTATTTAGTAGATACGTTCACCCCACTGAAGGTCCCAATCCTGTTGTCTGCATCAAATTTAAAAGCTGAGTAGTCCCCAAGCAGTAGGCTTGGGCCCGTTTTGTTCCCCCTCACCCTGAATTTCCATGGCAAATCAAAGGTTTGTATGCAAAGCCTGCTGAATCAAACAGCCAGCAATCCATACCATTCAAATCGTGATGCTGAGTGGAAAAAAAGAAAACTGAAAAACCTATT
This sequence comes from Nipponia nippon, assembly GCF_047370975.1. Lineage (NCBI taxonomy): Eukaryota > Metazoa > Chordata > Aves > Pelecaniformes > Threskiornithidae > Nipponia > Nipponia nippon. Next base: position 60,890,382 of record NW_028262380.1, read on the forward strand.
CTTGCAAGAAACAGAAATCAAAAAGCAGGAGAAAAACAAAGAAGCTCAGCTCAAAAGGCATTCAATCTCAAAAGGCACTCAATCCCAAGAAAAAGAATAAAAAGTCCATGCTTAGTGTGAGGAAGTTCCCCTAAACATGCAGTTCCTCGTGGCTTTGATTCTCCTCTCTCAATGAGGTGTACACACATTTCTCTCCTAGCGTGCCAGCATCGTTGCGCAGAATCCATGGCAGAAACAGGTGAGTGCTGTTTTCTGAAAGTTATTGCACATTACCACAGCTGACTTCAACAATAACTTCTAAATGAAATGTAGATAAGCCCTCTTAATTCCAATTACCCTTTATTTTAAAGCTTAATTACAGTACTACAAGACTGTCATGGAATGATAATTACAATATATTTAAACATTGATAAGTAAACATTAGGTTTTATTTTCCTACTGTGAAATGTATCTAACCTAATGGGCTGATAATGCCATTTAATCGTGTGCAGTCAAAGAAACTGGGTAATTTCTGTCAGGTATCATAAAATGGCAATGGCTGCTTTATCACAAGATATTAACATTTTCCAAAAACAACTGTTCTTTTTATGAATCGGCAGTTCCACTCAGCTTTATTTAGTTCTCCACAAAAGGACAAAGGAAAATGTTGGAGTCTTGTGCAGAGAACAAGGCCCCCTTCAGGTCTTGCCAGTAGAAATGTAAATTAAATTGTGGCAGAACTGATCATATGCCACTCAGGTCTCAGGAGAAGTGTAGTGACCCCCACGAGACTGTGAAAGCCCTGCCTTCAGACCTAAGGTACCTACATGGCATTAATCAGCCAAGTCCTTCAAGCTATGTCCGTTTGCATTAGCTAAAATCTGACCAGCATCTAGTTATGGCCTTGGTCCTGAATCAGGCAGATACTAGTCTCAGACACACTGCTGCAAATCAGGAGCCATTCATTAATAAGCCTGAAATTGGATTTTAAAAACATTCCCAAGATGAGAATCTTCCTAAATGGGCCTTGTTTTCCAAACATCCCAATTGTATACCAGCACTACTGTACTGATTACTGAAATAAAGTAAAAGAATCGGTAGCAGATTTGCCTGCTTAACACTTATAACCAGGTGCTGAAGGCAGTAAGAAGGGCTCAGTTTAAGACTTCAGGGCATCATCAAAAGGTAACAAAACAGTTGGATCAAGCTTTTAGGCACTTTTAATTTTATTTCCACTCCAGAAAAATTATTAAGAGAGACTTTCTCTGAATCTCACCTACCAGATGGTGGTTCTCCTTTTGCAAACACTCTTGGGTGTATTTCAGGATATGAAATAAAGACTTTTTAATTGGGAAGAGATTGAGGGGTGGAAGACATGATAGCATGGGTACTGAAACTAAGGATTCAAATAAAGAATATGGAAACTTGTTTCTTCACTCAAAACCTTCTCTGCAAATCTCAGAAGAATTTTGATAGCTACAAATCCACACATCCAGAGACTCTACATTTGAGGCAGTTACATGTGGTATCCCACACCACATCATCTTTCCCAATCTTCGTAGAGCTGCACAGTGTAGAGCCCGACTGTCAGGAGGAGTTTGGCTTCTTTTAACACCAAAGAAACCAGTGGCTACTTGGAAAAGCAACTCTAGTGATCCAGTATAACGCCCACTCTGCTCTTCACCACTACTTCCACAGCTCAAACTGAAATCAGCTCAACTTCTTCCTCCCATGTCAGAAGGGAAACAAAGCAAACCAGATGCTGGGAAAAAAACTCTTTGCTTCTTGAGAGAACGGACTTCCCCCTTTGCCTCTTCTATGCTCAAATTTCCTCACCCACTGTTCCAAATGCAGCATCAGCAGGAGAAGGAGAACTTAGTTCCATTCCTCAGGCCTTCTCAAAAGGAATGCATTTTTTGTAAAGGGATACAGCATTTCTGACAATTCCCTCTGTAATGTTGACCTGGCCACACTGATTTACAAAGTCTGGCATTGGTCTGTAGCCAGCCAGACACCATTAGCACAGTTTTTGCTTTTCCAGAGGAGCTTTCTGTGATGGGATTGTGTCCCGGATCCATCTATCAGTCAGTCAGAGATCTGGGCTACACAACACTATATCCATCTTGTCTCAGTATCAACCACTTGCTACTCTTCAGCCCAGAAACATGAAGGAGGTGAGAACCCTTTCCAAGTGTTCTGCTCAGATAAAGACAAGCAACTCCTTGAGATGTGTGCAAGTAGCTCAGAACAGTATTTGCATGCTAACTATCAGTTCCCCTTCACCAGCCTGTGTCATGACGAGTAAGTTGAAGCACCTGAACATTTTACAGACAGAAAAAACAATTTGTAATGCTTCTGTTACAAGAACCTTCATTTTACCAAAACAATTTTCCTTGTCTCTGCACTAAAAGTTTGCCAATGATTCAAGAAGGTACTATGTCCTGCTGCATCAGAGTGAATATTGTTTGACCTAGAATATTAATGACAAAAGAAAAGTTGTGGATGGGAGATTCCTGTCCTCAAAACGTGGTGTCATTTTTATTAATGAACACAAGTCTACACAGTTTTCACTTGTGGATTAAGCTGGCAACAGTCTAGCAGTGTAACTGTCACAGAGTTGTGCTGGTAATTTTCAGATTTGTTCTGCATCAGTAATAATTTTGAATATATTTTCAAAGAGGAGAAAACATGATAAGGGGGAAATATCATACAGAAAGAACTATAATTTTATTATTGCTGCATCTACAATCATTAAGTTTACGGCACTACTGAATGCAGAGGCCTCTGCATGCAAATTATCCTGATATCTAGGTCACAACATGCTTCAGTGTGATTTCTAATTAGCAAGCACAAATTACCATTCCAATCAAACATTTCATAAAATTGATGATAGTGAACTTAACTAACCCTTACCAATATGGTAAGCAATTCCAAAGATGAAATCTGGAAATTTATGTTGTCCACAAGCCATGTTAGCAAGAGGAGTCATTCCTCACACCTACCATGCTCACAACCTCATTCAGTTGCAGCTCTTTGGCTCACATGATGCTTTTAATTATCATGCAGATGGAGATCAGATTCAGGTAGGCAGGCTACTTGGATTAGATATATTTCTATAACGGTGGAATAACTGCATTGAAATAAATAGATTTGCACCAAGCAAGAGCAGACTTTTACTTTCTACCCCTAACATGCTGACATAATGCAAGGATTGCAAAAAAAAGAATGCTTTTTTTTACTGATGCAGCAGGACAGATCTTTGTGTGGCCTAAATTTTTCCAGCTACGTCAATAATTTTTTCAGATTGGTTTTCCCCTATAAAATCGAAGGGTTATTCTACCCTGTTCTCTTCCAAGTGAGCTGGTTATAGATTGTTTGCCTGACTCAAACAGATTTTTAACTATGTCATGGATATTCCCACTCATTCTTTTTCCCTCCTCTCTTTCATTTCTAAAGGTGGCCTTACTGTAAGGCAGACCTCTTTCCCTCTGAGAGCCATGGAGTTTCCAACAATGACTCGAGTCAGTATGGCTGATTGTACATTATAATCTCCATATATTAGAGATATTACAATCAAGTACAAATGTGGCATGCATTATTATTAGCATAAATGAATCATTTAATTTACTTAGCTTCACCGTATCTCTGCAAATTAAAAAAAAGGCATCAGCTAGGCTTCTCATCCATATCTTGTTTATGAGCCTGTTTCTGTGGCTTAGAGTCACTTACAGTCAATAGCATCATGTACTATGAACAGTACCATTTAAGCAAAATGCATCCCCTTCATTAGGAGAAGTAAGTAATATTCCCAAAGTCAGGAATTAATTCCCAGAATGGTCTAACTTGGGACAGGTATAAATGCTGCTAAACAAAACTAAGAGCATCAAAACAATACTCTCCAGTACTGGAGTCATGGGATTGCCACTTTGATAGCAATATTAAAGGGAGGAGAAGTCCTTTCCCTGTTGAAGGCGACAGAAAATGGATTTAGACATTACTCAAAACACCTACTCAATATTAATAAGCACAAGGTAAAGAAACGTGCAGACAGAACAACAGTAGCGAGGCAGAAATATTCAGAGAATAACAGGATGAAGACACTGAATAACTGCATTTTAGCTCATTTTTCCTCACTCAAGGAAGCAGTTCTTCCCAGTACTCCCCTGTCTTTTTTGCACACATGTGTGATAGGGTCCCATTTTATGCAAGGAGAAGGCGAGGTGGGCCCCCTATTTCCCCTGAAATCACCCTAAAATACACTGCACACAAAAGTCAGGCTCCTGGTTCTTCAAATTCAGATTCTGCACAGCTATCAGTAACTCCACAGGCAAAAAAAAAAAGTTGTGAATGCAACCTTTTCCCCATTTTCTTCCCATACGTTAAACACACTCAGTCCTAGGTCAACCCTGAACGAATTAATTGGCATACCACAGCAAGAAACCTTCCTTCATCCCCAACACTCTGACATTTCCGTTCCTGCTAGCTAGGAATAACTAAGCTGTGAAACGTCTACAAAGAGACCTCACCCCAGCAACCTGGTAATTTACCCTGTGTTCCATGACACATCTAAAAAGATAAGTGAAGCTTGAAAACTTAAACCAACACCCCACCCTGGTGACTAGACTGGAAGGTGGCACCTAGTGATAGCCCTGCAGCACACTTGATGTTGCTCTTGTGTCAAGACTGATGCAGAAGCATATGCTCCAAACACATGCATTTTAAGCAGAGCCTTGCATCCTCAGAGATAAAATAATTTTCAATGTCAAATGACATTCAGAAGAGCTCAGGAAGCATGGGATAGTATTGCTTACTTAATATTTTGCCTTCACTGACAACTTCTTCCAACTACAACTCTCAAAACAGCCCTAATTTACTTTAGTGCATATGGGGTTAAGAGGCCCAACAAGCATTTGGAACAATTTCCTGGGACAAGGAAATGCTATAGTTATATTATAGGTGCTATAGTTAGCATTTTGGTGGGCTTAAAGAAACCATGCCTTGAGCAGCTCCAGAAAAGGAAAGGATTATGACCAAAAAAAGTGAGAACGAGGCAGTACTTGGAGGAGCTAACTGAAGGCATCTACACATTTGAGATCCCTAGACAGCTAGGGCTCTCCAGACAGCAGTTCACAGCATTCAAGCAAAATGCTGGGATACTCTGAATTCCCCTCCAAGCTCCCCTGACAACATGAGGCAAGGTCTGGCACAGAGTGCAGGTAGCTCTTCCTTCAGGCTCCCAAGGTTGATGGTGCGAATATGGTTCTCCCTCTCCACCCTTTGCGAAGAAGGTGCTATGCAATACCGACCTGAGACAAATGCACCCTCCCTGTGGAGTTTCACATTTAAATATCACTCCTTGAAACTTTCTCTGCAGATATTGCTCCTGGTATCACTCAGTAGCACAGGCCTGACACACTTTGAAGGGGTCCAGGATCCATCCCTTCTTATTCATGTACTAGGTGCACAACCAATGATCCAGGCTTTATCTTGCTCAGTGCATATAGCATGTTGGATCAGCAGGAGTTGCTGCCTTTGTTCCTACGCGGCATACTATCTCCCCATCACCCATCCAGTACCATATTAAATTATTCATGAATGAAATAACAGTTTTCAGCATTAATAATTTACTGCTACACCAAGGGGATGTGTAAGGTAAAATGTAACTGATATGGGAGTCTGAGCTTTGGCAGCTTTTATAATACTCATTCTTCTAGTATTTTCCATCATTAATCCTTGTGCTTTGCTGACTAGAACATTTGCTCAATGACAGGCATATTTCCCTACTGACATGGATCTGGTACATAGGTTCAGTACCTGCAAACAGGAAGCATATTTTTGTTTGTGGGACTTAATTTATTAAAGTGCTGACATCAGATTTTGCAAAGTCTTACTCTCAGGAGAAGTCACACGGACCTAAGTAGGTCTACTTGCTTAAAAAAAACCTGCTGACATCAGTACAAGCTAGTGAGGATGGGTCCCAGGTATGCATGTAATAATAATGTAATTAATAATAATTAATGATTTATTATCCAGCTTCACAGACAGTCCCTCTGCCTTTCTTGTCAGAAAAATGATACAGCCTTTCACTTTGGGGAGAGCTGAACTAATTATATTTAGTGAGAGCCTCATCAGAAAGCTCTAATTCACCGTGGCAACATATAGGCACTGGAGCGATGCAGGCGTGGGGATTTCCCCTGGACAGGCAGCAGGCACAGGGGCGTTCACTATGCTCCTCCATTAAGGTAATGGCACATTTGGCATTTCCTTGATCTGATTCCTTTAGCCACCCATGAGATGAAAGTAACAAGATCATGAGTGACATACCTCTGAGTAAGTTCTTGAAGACCAGGAAATTCAAGTGTACATTTCAAAATTAAGCCATTAATTCAAAGAAAAATGTTCCCTTCCTTGCTGCTTCTTCCTCGCAATGAGAAAAGCTTAATGAAAAATACACTGATGAACTTAAGTTGCTGCTTCACCTAAGCATCAAAGCAAGATAGGCTGCAAAACATGCAATTCTCTCTACCTATAACTCATCGCCATTGCAAAAAATAAAGCTCAAGCTCTGCCTGTACTTCCCCAACAGCAACTCCCACTGTCCAGACTGAGTTCAGCAAGGTACGGAACAAAAGACAGAATTCCCAGTGACTCCATGGCACCTTGTCTGCCTCTGCAGTTACACATTAGAGAGTTAATTTGCAGATCAACAGAGACACAATGGTTCATCTAACAAGCAATCTAATTTGGTAAA